>NW_027441496.1:0-287000 GCF_964195595.1 Calonectris borealis | reverse complement strand
TCACGTGTTTTTCAAAGCCTGTGCTATTTCCATGACGGTCTATTGGCACCGTCCGTCCCAGCCCGTGGCTCTGGTTACACTGTGGCTGCGGCTGCCGAACTCACCCCCCTGCGCCCCCGGGGAAGGGTTTGTGTCCAGCCAGACCAAGTCCCTGGCCCTCCCTGCTGCGTGGCCTCCTGGATGTTGGGTCTGGCACAGAGAGGGGACGGCTCGTAGGGGTGGTCTCTGGGCTGCAGGGTTGGTCTCTGCCACGGCCTGAGAGAAGAGGAACAGCACTGGGTTGTCCTTGGGAGCCGAGGGGCAGAGGACGCGTCAGGGACGCCCAGCAGCAGTGCCCAGTGCATGGCCACCAAGGGCAGGGACAGCCCCCCGGACCCCCGGGCACAGGGGCTGCCTTGCGCCCAGCACCCAAAGGCCTTCCTCCGAAGGGTGCTGGGCGAGGGCCGGCGGGCGGGGCTGTGGCGGGCGGGGCTGCACACGGGGGCCCCGTCACCCCCGTGTCACAGTGCCACCGCCCGGCAACGCAGCAGTCACAATGCCCCAGAGCAGGGTAAAGGGGGCATCCTGCTGTGTCCCGCTGCCAGCCTGCCCGGCTTCGCTGTCAGGACAGAGCTGGCCCAGGGGCAGCCCGAAGACGTCCGAGAGGAGGCCCTTGAGAGCCGGTGGAATTCCCTGGAGGGGCTGAGGGAGGAAGGCTGGAGGCTGGACGAGGCTCCTGGAGGTTCTCCGCTGCAAGGCAGCTCCCGGCGGGGCCACGTTCAAAGCTCCTCTGATGGACGGAAATCCTCTGCAGCTGGATAGCAGCAGCAAGACCACGGGAAGGCCTTCCTGAGGAGCACTGCAGAGCTCGCCGTCCTCGTCCATCCCCCGCGGAGCCAGGGGCAGCGGCCGTAAGAAATGGGACGCAGAGATGTTGCAAGGGGTCCCAGTGCTTTGGAGCACCCACTGGTGTCCTGCCAGGCGTGGGAAGGGTTCTTGCCCGCAAGGTCGATCAGGCTGAAGGCATTTTGCCACTCTCAGAAGCCCCTGAGTTGGCTCCAGGCTGAGGGGGAACAGGGGTTGGGCATCTTCTGGGAGGCATAAGCAGCCTGTGGGACGAGGAGGCAGGTCTCGCTCGCATGCTCAGGGAAGAGCCGATCGCCAGCTTTGGGGTCAGGAAGGAATTTTCCCCCGGGGCAGATTGGCACTGGTCCCCGGGGGTTTTTTGCCTTCCTCTGCAGCATTGAGCACGACCACTTGTCAGGGCTCCTCCGGTCCCTTTTGGCTAGGTTACTGCCTGCTGCTCACGCACCACGAAGATGTCCTCTTGTGCCCTGCATCTGGGGAGGGAAAGGATAAACGAAATCATGAAATGAAAGAATGAAATGAAATAATGAAAGAATGAAATGAAAGAATGAAATGAAATGAAAGAATGAAATGAAATGACACTAAATTAAAGAAAGAAATGGAATGAAACTAAATTAAAGAAATGGAATGAAATGAAAGAATGAAATGAAATGAAAGAGTGACATTGAAGAATGAAATTACATGAAATAATGAAATGAAAGAATAAAATAATGAAATGAACTAATGAAAGAATGCATAGAAAATGAAATGAAACAATATGAAATGCAAGAAAAATGCAAGAAAGAAATGAAAGAATGAAATTATAAAATGAAATGAAATAAATAATGCAATGAAAGAATAAAATAAAAGACTGAAAGAATGAAATGAAAGAATGAAATGAAATTATGAAAATAAATGAAATAATGAAATGAAATGAAAAAATGAAATAATGAAATGGAATGAAAGAATGAAAGAATAAAATGAAAGAATGAAATGAAATGAAATGAAGATGGAAATGAAAGAATAGAATGAAAGCATGAAAGAGAGAAATGAAAGAATTTATTCCTTACTTATTTCTTATTTATTTCTTGTCATTACTTCATTCTTTAATTATTTCATTCTTTCATTCTTTCATTTCATCATTTAATTTCATCACATTTCATTTCATTGTTTCAAAATTTTGTTCTTTCTGACATTTCATTATTTCATTCTTTCCCCCATTTCATTATTTCATTCATTTAATTTTATTTCATTCTTTCATTTCATACTTTCTTTTCATTCTTTCATTTCATTTCATTTCATTTCATTCTTTCCATTCCTTTAGCTTCATTTTTATTAAATTTTTTAATTTCATTTTTTCATTTCCTTTCATTTTTTAACTTAATTTCATTCTTTCATTTCATTTCATTTCACTTCATTTCATTTCATTTCATTTCTTTCACTTCATTCATGAAATGATGAAATGAAAGAATGAAGTAATGACAAGAAATAATGAAAGAAGGAAAGAATGAAAGAATGACAAGAAATAAATGAAATGAAATTAAATGAAAGAATGAAATAAAATGATGAATGAAATGATGAAATTAAATGAAATAATAAAATGAAAAAATTTAAAAATGAAATAATGAAATGAAGTAATGAAAGAATGAAAGAATGAAAGAAAATGAAATGAAAGAATGAAATGAAATGAAGCAATGAAATAAAACAAAATGAAATGAAAGAATGAAATAAAACAATGAAATGAAAGAATGAAATAAAAGAATGAAATGAAATGAAATGAAGGAATGATGAAATGAAATGAAATGAAATGAAATGAAATGATGAAATTAAATGAAGTAATAAAATGCAATGTAAAGAAGCGAAATGATATAATGAAATGTAATAATGAACTGAAAGGAAATCAAAGAATGAAATGAAATGAAAGAAAAAAATGAAGGAAACTAAATGAATTAAATGAAATGAAAGAATGAAAAAATGAAAGTAAACAATGAAATAATGAAGTAATGAAATTAAATAACAAAATATTGAAAGAATGAAATGTAAGAAAGATGAAATGAAATGAAAGAATGAAATGAAATGAAATGAAATGAAATCATGAAATGACATAATGAAATGAAATAAGGAAATAATGAAACTAAAATGAAATGGTCAAATGAAATGACATGAAACTAAAATCATGAAATGAAAACTATGAGTTGAAATGAAATAATGAAATGAAAATAAATGAAAGAATGAAATGGAATTAAATGAAAGAAAGAATGAAATGAAATGAAAAAATGAAATGAAATGTTAGATGGAAATGAAATGAAAAATGAAATTAATCGAAAGAATGATATTAAATGGAAGAATGAAAAGAAAGTATGAAATCAAACAATGAAATGAAAGAATTACTGAAAGAATGACAAGACAGAATGAAATGGTGGAATGAAATGAAATCATGGATGAGATTAAATGAAATGAAATGAAATGAAATGAAATGAAATGAAATTACATGAACAAATGAAATGAACTGAATAAATGAAATGAAAGAATGAAATGAAGGAAAACCAAAATGAAATGTAAGGAAAGAATGAAATGAAAGAATGAAATAATGAAATGAAAGAAAGAAAAAAATACTGAAACAATAAAATGAAATGAAATGTAACTAAATGAAATGAGGATGGTTAAACACCAGAACAGGTTGCCCAGAGAGGTGGTAGATGTCCCATCCCTGGAAACATTCAAGGTCAGGTTGGACGGGGCTCTGAACACCCTGATCTAGTTGAAGATGTCCCTGCCCACGGCAGAGGGGTTGGACTAGATGACCTTTAAAGGCCCCTTCCAACCCAAACTGTTCTATGATTCCATCATTCTAAAGAATGGAATGAAATGAAATGAAATAAAAGAAAGAAATGAAACTAAAAGGAAGAATGAAATGGAATGAAAGCATAAAATTAAATGAAAGAAATGAAAGAATTTATTTCTTATTTATTTCTTATTCATTTCTTGTCATTATTTCGTTCTTTCATCATTTCACTTCATTACATTTCGTTTCATTTCAGTATTTTGTTCTTACATTTCATTATTTCATTCTTTCTCACATTTCATTATTTCATTCATTCAACTTCATTTAATTCTTTTATTTCATTTCATTCTTTCATTTAATTTTTCATTTAACTTCTTTCACTTCTTGCATGAAATGATTAAATGAAAGAATGAAAGAATGAAAGAATGACAAGAAATAATGAAATGAAATGAAATGAAATGAAATGAAATGAAATGAAATGATGAAACAAAATTAAAAGAATGAAATGAAATCAAGTGAAAGAATGAAATGAAACAACAACATGAAATGAAAGAAGACAATGAGTTTAAATGAGAAAAAAATTAAATTAAACAATAAGATGAAATGAATGAAATGAAATTAAGGGACAGATTGAAATGAAATGGAGGAATGAAATTAAATGAAAGATTGCAAAGAAAGTATGAAATGAATCAATGAAATGAAAGAATTGATGAAAGATTGAAATGAAAGAATGAAAGACTGAAATGAAATGAAAGACTGAAATGGAATTAAAAGAAATGAAGGAATGAAATAAAGAAATGAACGAATGGAATACTGAAAAAATTAAATGAAAGAATGGAAGAATGAAAGGAAAGTGAAATCATATGAAATGAAAAATAAAATGAAAGATTGAAATGAGTAAAAAGAAGGAAGTGAAAAGGAAACATGAAATGAAATGAAACGAAATGAAATTAATGAAATGAAATGGAATGGAATGAAATGACATGAAAAATGAAATGAAAGAAAAATGAAATGTAAGGAAAGAATGAAATGAAATTAAATAAAATGAATGAATGAAATAATGAAATGAAAAAAGAATAAAATACTGAAATAATGAAATGAAATGAAAGAAAAATTAAAAGAAAGGAAAGAAATGAAATGAAAGAAATGAAAGGATAGAATGAAGTGAAAGAATGAAAGAATGAAAGAATGAAATGAAAGGTAATGAAAGGAAAGAATGAAATGAAAGTATGAAATGAAATTGATAGAATAAAATTAAATGAAACAATGAAATGATGCGTAAAATTAAATGAAAGAAATGAAAGAAATGAAAGAATTTATTTCTTATTTATTTCTTGTCATTATTTCATTCTTTCATTATTTCTTGTCATTATTTCATTCTTTCATTTCATCATTTCATTTCAGTTGAGTTCAGTGTTTTATTCCATCTTTTCATTTCACTTCATTCTTTCATTTCATTCTTTTATTTCATTTCATTTTTCTTTCATTTCATTATTTAATTTAATTTAATTTCATTCTTTCCATTCATTTCATTCTTTCATTTAATCTTTTAATTTCATTTCTTCATTTCCTTTCATTTCATTTTTAAACTTAACTTCATTATTTAATTTCATTTCATATATTTTCATTTTTTATTCCTTCATTTCATTCCATTCTTTCAATTCATTCTTTTATTCCATTCTTTCATTCCATTCTTTCATTTTATTTCATTTCATTTCATTTAATTCCATTTCATTTCATTTCATTTCATTTCATTTCATTTCATTTCATTCTTTCCATTCATGAATGAAATGAAATTAAAAGAAATAATGGAATGAAATGAAAGAACAAAATGAAATTAAATGAAGGAATGAAATGAAATGAAATTAAATGAGATGAAATTAATGAAATGAAATGAAAGAAGGAAATGAAGGAATGACATGAAATCAAATGAAAAATGAAATGAAATGAGATGAAATGAAATGAAATGAAATGAAATGAAATTAAATGCCTTTCAGTACTTAAAGGGGGCTTAAAAGAAAGATGGCGATAAACATTTTAGCAGGGCCTGTTGCGAGAGGACACGGGGGAATGGTTTTAAACTAAAAGAGGGTAGATTTAGACTAGATATAAGGAAGAAATTTTTTACAATGAGGGTGGTGAGAGACTGGAACAGGTTGCCCAGAGAGGTGGTAGCTGCCCCATCCTTGGAAACGTTCAAGGTCAGGTTGGACGGGGCTCTGAACACCCTGATCTAGTTGAAGATGTCCCTGCCCCCATGGCAGGGGGGTTGGACTAGATGACCCTTAAAGGTTGCTTCCAATCCAATATTCCAAACTAGTCTCTGATTCTATGATTCTAGGAAATGATAGGTTGAAATGAAATGAAAAATTGAAATGAACGATTGAAATTAAACGACAGAAATTAAATCAAAGAAGGAAATGAAACAAAATGAAATTAAATGAAATAATGAAATAAAATGAAAGCATGAAAGAATGAAAGAATGAAATGAAATATTGAAAGAATGAAAGAATGAGAGACTGAAACGAAAAATGAAATGAAAGAATGAAATGAAATGATGAAACAAAAGAATGAAAGGAAATGAAAGAATGAAATAAAAGAAATGAAATGAAATTAAATGAACTGAGATGAAATGAAAGAATGAAAAGAAAGTATGAAATGAAAGAATGAGAGACAAATTAAAAGAAAGAATGAATTGAAACGAATGAATGAAATAATGCAGTGCAAGAAATAATGAAATAATGAAAAAAGGAAACACTGAAATAATGAAATGAAATGAAATGAAATGAAATGAAATGAAATGAAATGAAATGAAATGAAATGAAACTAAATTAAAGAAAGAAATGGATGAAATGAAAGAATGAAATGAAATGAAAGAGTGACATTGAAGAATGAAATGACATGAAATAATGAAATAATGAAATGAAAGAATAAAATAATGAAATGAAATAATGAAAGAATGCATAAAAAATGAAATGAAACGATATGAAATGCAAGAAAGAAATGAAAGAATGAAATGAAAGAATGAAATTATGAAATGAAACGAAATAAATAATGCAATGAAAGAATAAAATAAAAGACTGAAAGAATGAAATGAAAGAATGAAATGAAATTATGAAAATAAATGAAATAAATGAAATGGAATGAAAGAATGAAAGAATAAAATGAAAGAATGAAATGAAATGAAATGAAGATGGAAATGAAATGAAAGAATAGAATGAAAGCATGAAAGGAGAGAAATGAAAGAATTTATTCCTTACTTATTTCTTATTTATTTCTTGTCATTACTTCATCCTTTAATTATTTCATTCTTTCATTCTTTCATTTCATCATTTAATTTCATCACATTTCATTTCATTGTTTCAATATTTTGTTCTTTCTGACATTTCATTATTTCATTCTTTCCCTCATTTTATTATTTCATTCATTTCATTTCATTTCATTCATTCATTTCACTTTCTTTTCATTCTTTCATTTAATTTAATTTAATTTAATTTAATTTAATTTCATTTCATTTCATTTCATTTCATTTCCTTTCCTTTCCATTCCTTTTTCATTAAATTTTTTAATGTCATTTTTTAATTTCCTTTCATTTTTTAACTTAATTTCATTCTTTAATTTCATTTCATTTCACTTCATTTCATTTCATTTCATTACTTTCACTTCATTCATGAAATGATGAAATGAAAGAATGAAGTAATGACAAGAAATAATGAAAGAAGGAAAGAATGAAAAGAAATAAATGAAATTAAATGAAAGAATGAAATAAAATGATGAATGAAATGATGAAATTAAATGAAATAATAAAATGAAAAAATGAAAAAATGAAATGAAATGAAATGAAATGAAACAATGAAATAAAACAAAATGAAATGAAGGAATGAAATAAAAAATGAAATGAAAGAATGAAATAAAAAAATGAAATGAAACGAAGGAATGATGAAATGAAATGAAATTATGAAATTAAATGAAGTAATGAAACGCAATGTAAAGAAGCGAAATGATATAATAAAATGTAATAATGAACTGAAAGGAAATCAAAGAATGAAATGAAATAATGAAATGAAATGAAAGAAAAAATGAAGGAAATTAAATGAATGAAATGAAATGAAAGAATGAAAAAATGAAAGTAAACAATGAAATAATGAAGTAATGAAATAATGAAATTAAATAACAAAATATCAAAAGAATGAAATGTAAGAAAGATGAAATTAAATGAAAGAATGAAATGAAATGAAATGAAATGAAATGAAATGAAATGAAATAATGAAATGACATAATGAAATGAAATAATGAAATAATGAAACTAAAATTAAATGGTCAAATGAAATGACATGAAACTAAAATCATGAAATGAAAATCATGAGTTGAAATGAAATAATGAAATGAAAATAAATGAAAGAATGAAATGGAATTAAATGAAAGAAAGAATGAAATGAAATGAAAAAATGAAATGAAATGTTAGATGGAAATGAAATGAAAAATGAAATTAATCGAAAGAATGATATTAAATGGAAGAATGAAAAGAAAGTATGAAATCAAACAATGAAATGAAAGAATTACTGAAAGAATGACAAGACAGAATGAAATGATGGAATGAAATGTAATCATGGATGAGATGAAATGAAATGAAATGAAATGAAATGAAATGAAATGAAATGAAAGAATGAAATACTGAAAGAAAATAATGAAATAACAAAATAATGAAATGAAATGAAGTGAAATGAAATTACATGAACAAATGAAATGAAATTAATAAATGAAATGAAAGAATGAAATGTAGGAAAACCAAAATGAAATGTAAGGAAAGAATGAAATGAAAGAATGAAATAATGAAATGAAAGAAGGAAAAAAATACTGAAACAATGAAATGAAATGAAATGAAATGAAATGAAATGAAATGAAATGTAACTAAATGAAATGAGGATGGTGAAACCCCAGAACAGGTTGCCCAGAGAGGTGGTAGATGTCCCATCCCTGGAAACATCCAAGGTCAGGTTGGACGGGGCTCTGAACACCCTGATCTAGTTGAAGATGTCCCTGCCCACGGCAGAGGGGTTGGACTAGATGACCTTTAAAGGCCCCTTCCAACCCAAACTATTCTATGATTCCATCATTCTAAAGACTGGAATGAAATGAAATGAAATAAAAGAAAGAAATGAAACTAAAAGAAAGAATGAAATGGAACGAAAGCATAAAATTAAATGAAAGAAATGAAAGAATTTATTTCTTATTTATTTCTTATTCATTTCTTGTCATTATTTCGTTCTTTCATTTCATCATTTCACTTCATTACATTTCGTTTCATTTCAGTATTTTGTTCTTACATTTCATTATTTCATTCTTTCTCACATTTCATTATTTCATTCATTCAACTTCATTTAATTCTTTTATTTCATTTCATTCTTTCATTTAATTTTTCATTTAACTTCTTTCACTTCTTGCATGAAATGATTAAATGAAAGAATGAAAGAATGAAAGAATGACAAGAAATAATGAAATGAAATGAAATGAAATGAAATGAAATGATGAAACGAAATTAAAAGAATGAAATGAAATCAAGTGAAAGAATGAAACAACAACATGAAATGAAAGAAGACAATGAGTTTAAATGAAAAAAAAAATTAAATTAAACAATAAGATGAAATGAATGAAATGAAATTAAGGCACAGATTGAAATGAAATGAAATGGAGGAATGAAATTAAATGAAAGATTGCAAAGAAAGTATGAAATGAATCAATGAAATGAAAGAATTGATGAAAGAATGAAATGAAAGACTGAAATGGAATTAAAAGAAATGAAGGAATGAAATAAAGAAATGAAAGAATGAAATACTGAAGAAATTAAATGAAAGAATGGAAGAATGAAAGGAAAGTGAAATCATATGAAATTAAATGCAATGAAATGAAAAATAAAATGAAAGAATGAAATGAGTAAAAAGAAGGAAGTGAAAAGGAAACATGAAATGAAACTAAATTAAATTAATGAAATGGAATGGAATGGAATGAAATGACATGAAAAATGAAATGAAAGAAAAATGAAATGTAAGGAAAGAATGAAATGAAATTAAATAAAATGAATGAATGAAATAATGAAATGAAAAAAGAATAAAATACTGAAATAATGAAATGAAATGAAAGAAAAATTAAAAGAAAGGAAAGAAATGAAATGAAAGAAATGAAAGGATAGAATGAAGTGAAAGAATGAAAGAATGAAAGAATGAAATGAAAGGTAATGAAAGGAAAGAATGAAATGAAAGTATGAAATGAAATTAAGTGATTTAATAAAATTAAACGAAACAATGAAATGATGCATAAAATTAAATGAAAGAAATGAAAGAATTTATTTGTTATTTATTTCTTGTCATTATTTCATTCTTTCATTTCATCATTTCATTTCAGTTGAGTTCTGTTGGAGAAAGTTAGCCAGACTAGGCCGCGGTGGGAAAATTCTGAGTCATGCTGAGAAGGGAGAAAAGAAAGTCATGCTGACCTTGCTCTGTGCAGATAAGCAACTTTGAGAAAGTACAGTATAAGAAAAACAGGATGGAACCCGGACCACGTAGCAGTAACCGAAAGTAGGAGGAATATGATAATGTAATTTTTAGAGCTAAGCCAATGATTGTGAGACAAGTATGCATAAGGTAGAACTTAGTGTATAAATATGTGTAGGGTTTTACAATAAGTTGAAGCTGGCCTTATCACTCACATTGAGTCGACTGCCTGCCTTCCCTCGCTCGTCGCAAGTGGCGGCCGAACAGGGACCCCCCATCCCTGTTTTCCACCGGACAGCGAGATCGGAGAAGCACTGGTAGCAGCGACCAGGGAGCAGAAGATCAGTAGACGCTGTCGCGGCGTGCCTGATCCGTGCTTGAACCCAGGATGATTAAAAGGGGTTCGCCGTCCGATAGAAGGCTACCCGTGGGAAAAGGCTGCAAACGACCGGATAATTAAGAGGGTCAAGAGAAGCGCGCAATGGAAGTAGAGGTAGCCTTCGATATTTTAAAATGCTTTTTAGAAGAGCGGGGAGTAAGCCAATTAAAAGACCTGGCTGGTTTAATTGCGTTAAGGAAAGCGAAAGGGTTTTTTAAAAACCCTGAAAGTATGTTTGAAGTAGACGAGTGGCGTTCTTATGGAGATTGTTTGTGGGATCTAGTAATTGATGATGATAAATCAGCAAGAAAATTAATGAAATCTTGGAGAGATGTTATTAATTGTATAAAAAGATATAAAACTGAAAGGCGAATAGCTACAGCCGCCTCAGATCGGCTTGAGCAGTCCAATCCTGCCGCTGGACGTCTCACAGCAGGGGGTGACTACTTTTCACCTCCGCCTTCGGGAATTCCTGTTCCCGTCGTTCACCGACCCTCTCGTCCCCCTCCTGATCCACCGACAGAAAGGGCTTGTCCCTCCGCACCGCCGGGGGAAAGGGAGGGGGAGAGGGAGGGTCCAAGTGAAAATGAGAGGGTAGACAGTAGCGGACGGGAGACTGCTCAAGCTGAAAGTCTTCTAAAGGCCCCACACCCCCCCCACCCCCCACCCCCCCCCACCCCCCCCTCCCGTCCCAAGCTCATCAACAGCCGCGTGTAGTGCGGGTTAGTTGGGACAAAATAGCACGAGAAGCTGTTGAACAAAAAGATTTTGATTTATTAGAACAAATTAGCCCTCAAGCCTTCCCGGTAATCTACCAGGTAGATAACGCGGGGGCTATGACTGGGGTGCATCAGGCCCTAGATTGGAAAATATTAAATCAATTGCGAAACACAGTTAATGAGTCGGGAGTGCATAGTGAGCCTGCAAGGCAAATGCTAAACTATATCTGGGGTAGCGGAATGCTATGTCCAGAAGATATTAAGAATATAATGAGGCTTATTTTGAAGCAATCACAACAATTACTTTGGCAAGCTCACTGGCAAAGACTTTGTGAAATATCTGTGCGCTCGCCCCGAGCCCCAAATGATCGTTTAGCTGGAGTAACTGTAGAACAACTAATGGGTATAGGTCCTTTTGCCTCTGTAGAAATGCAGATGCAAACTGGTCCAGACGTGTTGTTAGAATCTATGAAATTAGCACGAGAAGCCTTGCAGAAAGTTAAAACTACACCAGCTCCTCCCTCATATATGTCAATTAAACAAGGAAGAGAGGAGCCTTTTGCATCTTTTGTAGACAGAGTCACAGACGCTATTGACGCGCAGATATGGCAGATTTTATGAAAGGACCTTTGCTGAGACAGTGTGTATTAGAGAATTGTAATACTTATACGAAGGGCATCCTTGTCACCTTACCCTTAGACACCACCATAGAAGTCATGTTAGAGCGAATGAGTAGAGTTCCTGTAGGAGCTCAAGCCATGTTAGTTGAAACAACCAGAGAACTAGGGGAAAAATTACTCAAGGCGCAGGGACAGGCGTTTGCAGCTCTTGCCCCACTGAAGCCTCCGGATGCCCACCAAAGTAAGACGACTGGCCGACGAGAGTATAAGTGCTTCCGATGTGGCTACCCAGGACATCTGCGTCGACAATGTCGGGAGCTGCCAGAACTGTCAAATGAATAATCATAATACTACGGTCTGCCGGCGTTCGGGAAACGGGAAACCGAGCGCCAAGAGCCGCAGCGCGCCGACACCAATCACGGCTCCGGTCACCTTCAGGCCAACGGCAGCCCCCAACCAAATGACAGTGCAGAGATACCAGACGCCATTGCCCAGCTTCGACCAGCAACCCAACTTCAACCAGCAACCAGGGGGAGCCTCGGACTGGATCTGGCAACAGCAGTAGATGTCACGCTAATTGACGACCGGCCGCGAAAAATTGCTACAGGAATTAAAGGGCCCATAGTTATCAATGGACAATCTCATGGAGCGTTGTTGTTGGGGCGATCATCCAGTGGTCTCCAAGGACTTTTTATATTACCAGGACTTATCGATTGTGATTCAAAAACTCAGTACCCACAATGTTGACCGAGCAGTGGATCGTATTGACCGACTTACCTGTGGACTTAACCGTTTTGCACGGCCCCACACATTTTATTGGTGCACTCACGCAGTGCAAAAAGAAAAAGGGGGAGACTGTGAGAGTATTAGAATGGATATTTACCGGAATGCAACCAAAGACTACAATTCAAGATAACGACACGTTTGATTGGAATGTGCTAGATTGAATTTATAGCTGTTACTGCTGTTTAGCTATTAATTCACAGGCTCTTGTGCTTGCCATGGGGCTTGCTTGCCTTAACGTGTATTAGAGTCTTGTGCTCATTAGTGGCTGCTTTTTTGCTCTCGCTGCTTGCTGTACTGCTGCACTGCTGATCGTCTTACTGTGCTGTGCCTGGGAACATTCTGATAACAGCAATGGGGATGCGCCTGGGCCGGCAGATGGCCAGGGCATCGCTGCTGCTTCTGTGCTGCTGTGCTGGACAGGCTGGAACTGCAGCGTGAACTCGAATCGAAGGGACTGTGACCTGTGGCTGAGTCCATGCGGGACAGGACACCCCGAGGCGTCTGTGACTGTGGATAAGCCCATGCCCAAGCAGCAGGAACCACCTGAACCAACGGAGGACAAACTTTACAAGAAGCAGCGCAGGTGCAGCAGTGACCCGACCTGAGCCAACTTTGGTGCCCAGTAACTCCACGCAACGCACCACCTCTGCCAACCTGAGTGACCACCATAACAGATGGAGCCCAAAGTCATGGACTAAATGAACGCAGTGGACATTTTGTGTACATTTATGGATATTTTATGGACATATTACAGTGGATTGTGCGGGCCTGTCCTACGTGTAGCCACCATGAGCCTGGTCTCGGAATCGGCGTGAATCCCAGGGGACTCGAGGCCAGAGAATTGTGGCAAGTGGATGTGACTCACGTTGCTGACTTTGGCAGACTGAGATATATACATGTTACGATTGACACCTATAGCAAATTTATATGGGCCACGGCACAAACAGGAGAACGAGCACTCCACGTAATGCGACATTTGACTAGTTGTTTTGCAGTTATGGGAGTGCCACAAACGATAAAAACTGACAATGGCCCTGCATACACAAGCGCCAAAGTGAAACGTTTTTTCCAAACGTGGGGAGTGCGACATACTACTGGTATTCCGCACTCACCCACGGGACAAGCTATCATTGAAAGGGCGCATCAAACGCTGAAACAATATTTGCAAAAATTTAGGGAAATCTCAGATGTACAAGAAAGACTTGTTAAGACTCTTTTTGTGCTAAATCATTTATGTATTTTTGCAGATCAGAAAGAGCCACCCGCATGGGTGCATGGTTATCCTAAAGAAAATAAGGATGGCAAGCCAGTTTTCGTTATGTATAGAGATCCAGCAACCGGACTGTGGAAAGGTCCAGCAGAAGTGAAGTATATGGGTAGAGGTTACATGTGTGTACTTACTCCCACAGGGCCGAAGTGGATTCCAAGCCGCTGGACCAAAGCTGCTGTTGCTGATGATGATCAATGTAGCTCTGCCCGTACTGGTCCCAGCGATGCTGTTGCCCAGCCGTGCGAACTTATGGGTGGCGTAGGCGAATAAAACTGGGACGACAGACTTTTGCCTGAGTTCAGCTACGGCAACTGAGCCCTTTAAAACATGTCTGATAGGCTTTCCTGAAATTATTGCCAGAGATTTTGATAATTGGACGTCTGTAACAGTTAATTGTATAAATGTTACTGTAGCAAATTGCTCGGTACAACTAATAAGAGCCCTAAATCATACTCTCCCTTGGGACCCCCAAGAAATTGACCTTTTGGGGTCAGAAAAAACTGGAAATGCAACTGATAATGTTACTACTCAGACATGTTTTGCGTTTGGCAGCTTTAGCCGCTTTGCCGCACAGGCCCAGACCTTTCAGTCATTGATCGGCATAAGCAGCCGCACTGATGATAACAACCCTTTTGTTAACACCACCGGTTGGACTGTTGTTTCACCTTTTACGAAAGGATTCGAAATAGGCCAATATTGTGGGAATTATAACGCTTCCAAAACACTCAGTGCCTATGGATGGAGTATGAAGGGAACCAATAACTCTTTGTGGAACAATGATACGGCCAAAGCTCTTCCCCCCGGATATTTCTTGATCTGTGGGGATCGAGCATGGCCTGGCATTCCAAAGAACGCCTTTGGAGGGCCTTGTTATGTAGGTAAATTAACTCTGCTCACAGTTAGCCGACAAAGTTGGCTTAATATAACTACAGTAGTGACAAATCGACACAAAAGGTCTATACATCAATTGCAGGCAGATTGTAACGACAATATAGAATTATGGTCAACCACAGCCAATGTATTTGCTTCCCTAGTGCCTAACATAGGCACTACGCAAGCGCTGGCTTGGTATTTTATTAAAAATTATAGTTATAGTAAAAATAGCATATCACTGTATTTTAAATAATGTTGTAAAAATGAACCACAATGTATTGGTGGTCCAAAAAGAAAAAGGGGGAAATGTTGGAGAAAGTTAGCCAGACTAGGCCGCGGTGGGAAAATTCTGAGTCATGCTGAGAAGGGAGAAAAGAAAGTCATGCTGACCTTGCTCTGTGCAGATAAGCAACTTTGAGAAAGTACAGTATAAGAAAAACAGGATGGAACCCGGACCACGTAGCAGTAACCGAAAGTAGGAGGAATATGATAATGTAATTTTTAGAGCTAAGCCAATGATTGTGAGACAAGTATGCATAAGGTAGAACTTAGTGTATAAATATGTGTAGGGTTTTACAATAAAGTTGAAGCTGGCCTTATCACTCACATTGAGTCGACTGCCTGCCTTCCCTCGCTCGTCGCAGAGTTCAAGTGTTTTATTCCGTCTTTTCATTTCACTTCATTCTTTCATTTCATTCTTTTATTTCATTTCATTTTTCTTTCATTTCATTATTTAATTTAATTTAATTTCATTCTTGCCATTCCTTTGATTTCATTCTTTCATTTAATCTTTTAATTTCATTTCTTCATTTCCTTTCATTTCATTTCTAAACTTAACTTCATTATTTAATTTCATTTCATATCTTTTCATTTTTTATTCCTTCATTTCATTCCATTCTTTCAATTCATTCTTTTATTCCATTCTTTCATTCCATTCTTTCATTTTATTTCATTTAATTTAATTCATGAATGAAATGAAATTAAAAGAAATAATGGAATGAAATGAAAGAACAAAATGAAATTAAATGAAGGAATGAAATGAAATGAAATGAGATGAGATGAAATGAAATGAAATGAAATGCCTTTCAGTACTTAAAGGGGGCTTAAAAGAAAGATGGCGATAAACATTTTAGCAGGGCCTGTTGCGAGAGGACAAGGGGGAATGGTTTTAAACTAAAAGAGGGTAGATTTAGACTAGATATATGGAAGTAATTTTTTATAATGAGGGTGGTGAGAGACTGGAACAGGTTGCCCAGAGAGGTGGTAGCTGCCCCATCCTTGGAAACGTTCAAGGTCAGGTTGGACGGGGCTCTGAACACCCTGATCTAGTTGAAGATGTCCCTGCCCCCATGGCAGGGGGGTTGGACTAGATGACCCTTAAAGGTTGCTTCCAATCCAATATTCCAAACTAGTCTCTGATTCTATGATTCTAGGAAATGATAGGTTGAAATGAAATGAAAAATTGAAATGAACGATTGAAATTAAACGACAGAAATTAAATCAAAGAAGGAAATGAAACAAAATGAAATTAAATGAAATAATGAAATAAAATGAAAGAATGAAAGAATGAAAGAATGAAATGAAATATTGAAAGAATGAAAGAATGAGAGACTGAAACGAAAAATAAAATGAAAGAATGAAATGAAATGAAATGAAATGAAATGAAATGAAATGATGAAATGAAACAAAAGAATGAAAGGAAATGAAAGAATGAAATAAAAGAAATGAAATGAAATTAAATGAACTGACATGAAATGAAAGAATGAAAAGAAAGTATGAAATGAAAGAATGAGAGACAAATTAAAAGAAAGAATGAATTGAAACGAATGAATGAAATAATGCAGTGCAAGAAATAATGAAATAAAGAAAAGAAAAAAGGAAACACTGAAATAATGAAATGAAATTAAATGAAATTAAATGAAATTAAATTGAATTAAATTAAATGAAAGAATTAAATGAAATTAAATGATAGATTGAAATGAACAAATGAAATTCAGTGAAAGAATGAAATGAAAGAAAATGAAAGAATGAAATGAAATAAAAGAATGAAATAAAATGAAGAAATGAAATGAAATGAAAGAATGAAATGAAATAAAAGAATGAAATAAAATGAAGAAATGAAATGAAATGAAAGAATGAAAGATTGAAATGAAAGAAAGAATGAAATAATGAAATGAAAGAATGAGTGAAATACTGAAAACTGACATGAAATGAAATGATGAAATGAAAGAATAAAATGAAGGAATGAAATGAAATCAAATGAAAGAATGAAATGAAATGATACAATGAAGCGAAAGAGTGGAAGAACAGAATGGAAGGGAATGGAATGAAATGAAATGAAATGAAATGAAATGAAATGAAATTAAATTAAATTAAATTAAATTAAATTAAATTGAATTAAATTGAATTAAATGCAAGAATGAAATTAAATGCCAAAGCCCTCTGTTCTTCCTTTCGGCCTTCCCTTCTGGTGACCAAAAGGTGACCAGGGGGTGCAGGATGTAGACATGACCCTCATCCCTCTCGTTCCAGCTGCCTGCACGCCCCCCAGCTGGCCAACCTGGCCTCCCTCCCTCCCTCCCTCCCTGCCAGCGAGCTGCCCGCTCCCTGCCCAGGCTCCGCACGGAGGGCAGAGGCCATTCACACGATGGCATGCCCATGGTTGGGAACCTCTCCTGCCCCTCGCCAGCCCTGACCGCGGCTGCCAGACCCCAGGGAGGACGGGGGCCAGCACCGCGCCGCACCGCCCAGCCCTGCCATGGGACGTGGCACCACAACTCACCCAAAAGTGGCAATACAGGAGCCAGTGGATCATATGAGGATGACGGAGGTCCTGTCGTCGCCGCTGCCTTCCTCCTCCTCCTCTTCTTCCTCCCCCACCGCCTCCTTCCCGCTGCTCACCACCCACAGCTGGTCCAGGGCCAGGCGGAGCTGTGGGTGCACGGTGGTGCCACGTCTGCAGAGAGGAGAGGCAGGCAGTGAGCTGGAGGTGGCCTCCTTGGGGTCCCCCCGGGCAGAGCCCTGTCTCCCACCTGCCGTTGGGATGGACATTGGTGCATCCAGCACCAAGGTCCCGGGGCCTGGGACTGGTGCCAGGGTGTCCCTGCCCTGGTCCCAGGGCCAGGGATGGGGGAAAGGCAGCTGGGGTCTCAGGGTCTTACAGCAACCTGGCGATCACCAGTTCCTCCTGGAGGAGGAGAAGGCACCTCTCGCTCCTCTTGCGGCCCCGGGTCAGCCGCGCACCTGTGCTCAGCACTGGCTCAGCGTCGGTGAGAGCCTCCCTGCAGAGCAGAGCGCGGCGGGCATGAGCAATGCCCGGCTTTGCCCGCGTGTCCCCGAGCTGCAGGGGGAGCCCACCTGGAGCCGCAGCAGCAGTTGGCCTGGCCCATCCTGCCCGGGCCAGGAGGACCCTCACGGTGCGCGGTGCTTGCCGATGCCGAGGTCGTGGCCCAGCTGGTGGGAGTGAGACTGGGAAGCGGGGTGCCGGTGCTGGTGCCGGGGCAGCGCTGCTCAGCCAGACCCTGCCTCTTCCCAGCGCCGCTCTGTGCCAGCACAGCTCGGTCCTGCTGGCACCGGTGGCCGTTGGCTCCAACGGACCAACGTTCCGACCCCAATGGAAACTGGGGGGAGGGGGGCGGTTCTCTCCAGTATGCAAGAATCCAGACAGCATGAAGTACTGGCATAGCCTACTGAAGGCCAGCAGAGTTTTAAGCGGGAGCAAAATCAGTCCCGGAATGCGACCGTATGATGAGTTCTTGCGGCCGTGGGGAACTGGGCATGGCAACTCTTTGCATTGCCTTAACCTGTGCTCGGTCCTGCCTTCCGGTGCTCGACAGCGATGGTCTTCACTTCTCTGTCAGCAGTTTAGTGGGGAAGCAGTGGCCAGGGTTTCCAGTCAGCAGCAATGAGGTGTTGCCATCTGCTTAGCAAGGAGGTCCCTAAGCCCCTGTGCCTCGGTCAGGAGTGTGTGCGGCTTTCCCTGGGTTCCCCATGCCCCTGCCTGGGGCATCCACAGTCAGTCCCACCCTCTGTCCGCAGATCTCCCTGGGCCACTGCCATGAGGATCACAAGGGCATCTCTTCTCTTTCCAACATGGGACGGCTACCGCTTGTTAGGGGGCAGGGAGAAAGAGGATGAACTTTGGGGACAGAGCCCAGAGACAGAGTTTCCACAGAACTCCAGCTTTATCTTTTCCTCCTTGACTGCAACTTTCTAACGCCAGCTCAGTGTTTTGTGCTTCCTGCATTGCTCAGTGCACATCCCATGTTTACTGCATCCCATCACATGAGCGAGCCTCTCTTCTCCGCCCATCCCAGCCAGATTTCACACCTACAGGACAACATACTCTGTAAATCAACTTTAGTTTATGAGCTCATTAGGAAAGAAAACAAAAAAACACAGCAAACAAGGGCTCAATCCCCTATGTACAGACTCGTCTAACACGGACATTCACTCGTTCACCGCTTAATTAATGAGGTTTCTAACTCACAAGTTCTCTAATTTTAACTCCCGACTTGTAACTCCTGCGCCTCTGTACTGCTTTTTTCTGGGATAAAACTCCGCACAGTAGCTTGGGTGGGGCTGTGTTCTGGATTTGTGCTGGAAACAGTGTTGGTAACACGGGGATGTGTTAGTTATTGCTGAGCGGCACTTGCACAGCGTCAAGGCTTTTCCTGCTCCTCACACTGCCTGCCAGCGAGCGGGCTGGGGCTGCACAAAGAGATGGGAGGGGACACAGCCAGGACAGCTGACCCCAGCTGACCAAAGGCTTACCTCACGACGTAGGACGTCGTGCTGAGCAATGAAAGTAGGGGTGGAGGCTGGCAGGGGCTCCCCTTGCTCGGGGACTGGCTGGGCAGCAGTTAGTTGGTGGTGAGCAATTGCGTGCTTTTGCATCACTTGTTTTCTTGGTTGTATTTTCCTCTCTCTTTGTTGGTGGGTTTTTTTCCTTGTATATATATTATTCTAATTATTAATCTGTCTTTATCCGATCCCATGACTTCTCCCACTTTCACCCTTCCAATTCTCCCCCTCATCCCACTGCAGAGAGGTGAGCGAGCGGCTGTGTGGTGCTGAGCTGCCGGCCAGGGTAAAACCACGACCACCTGCGAGCAAAATAGTTACCTAGCCGATGGGGAGAGTGCTCATGCTTCCTCCTCCGTCACGCTGCAGGCATCCCCTGTATCACACCGGGACGTACAAAAGCCTCAGCTGTCCGGCTGCTGTTGGAGCCACTTCGAAAGCTTTTCGGGTGAGCCGAAGTATTCATGCTGTCCAGCGTGGCAGTTAACCTATACCACCACCATGAGTGAGGGGGTTCCGAAGAAACGGCCCGACAGTCATTGCACAAGGACAATGGCTGCAGGGGACAGCAAGCTGCAGGTGACAGGGGCTGCATAAGGACCTTTAGCCCTTCCTGGCCACCGTGTCCTGCCTGCCTGTTGCCCTCACTCTGACCTCATGGCGCTGCTGCCAGCAGACGTCAGGCCTTAGCATGAGCTGTGTGTTAGCCAAAATCCGAGTGGGAATTGAGTGAACAGTCGCACCCCCAGAGGTCCCGACCAGCCTCCACCCTCCAGTGTGACTCTGTGCTGCGGTTTGACCCATCCGCCCTGCTCTGAGGACGGAGCTGCGGCAGGCAGCACCTTGAGCGCTCCTGAGGGCTCAGCTCTCTCCTGCTGCAGAGCGATGGGGACCGACTTGCTTGGGGCGAAGGGCAGCAGCACCAGCAGCACCCCCAGCGCAGCAGACGTGCCGGTTGCAGGAGATTGTCTTTCTTTCCAAAACTCACCTGCCGAGTGGCAAAGTCCCTCTCCCTTGCGAGATGGGACTGGCGAAGGCCCTTGCGTGGGATCAGCCTGCAAGAACCAGGCTGCACTCAGAGAGCAGCCCCACAGCAGAAAGGTCCCCCCGCTTTACGCTGGGGAGCTGCCAGGTGCGGCGGCACAGCCTGCCCCCAGGAACTCCTGTCAAGCTCATGCCCAAGCCTTGCAGGGCTCTGGGTCCGTCCGATGTCTCCTCCTCAGCCTCCTTCAGGCTCTGAGCATCCATCGGGGGTGCTCCCAGGGCCCGGCTGAGGCGGGGCACACCAGAAGGCTCCCCGCAGCTCTCACTAACCGCCGGCGTACTGATAGACCCCACAGGGAAGGACACCCACACGCTGCCGCACGACACTTCCCCGCGCCCGGGACAGAGCCCCGGCTCCCCCGGAAGGGGCACATGAATGTCACAGAACTTTGCTTCCCCGACAGCAAGACCAAGACTGACCTCTGACCTGTAGTAGCAAGTTCTGGACATCAAGTCCACCATTGGGCCCAGTTCTTCCTTCTGTTCTTGGATTTTCTTCATGAGGTCACAAGGTGAACAGCTCTCCTCCACATGAAGGTTCTGATCGCAGCTCTGAGAGGAAATAATGTTGAACAGCAGGCATTAAATGCAGGCACGCTCTGATGGGTCGGTGGAGGGAGGAGGTCCGTGCTGCAGAACCTCCCAAAGATCATCCCTTCAAAGAGAAAGACGCAGGCAACGAGTTACACCGAGCCAAACCAGAACGTGCTCAGGCCATCACTGCTTTGGGACTGTTCAGCTGAGGGTTTCCAGGACTGACCAATGACTTGAGACTGGGGCAAAGCACTGCAGCATGACAAACGCCCAAAACCTGAAGTTCTTGTTTGGCAAGGCTGTATCACAGGCCTTCAGCTCAAATGGAGGTGAACAAACAGCACTGCACCCTCCCCAGCCCGGGGACCCTCACCTGCCCAGCCCCCCACCTCAGCCTGGGACCGACGTCCCCAGGAACAGCATCCCCACCCCACGCTGCTACCATCGCCCCCAGTACCCCCATCCCCCACCCCACTACGAGCAACCCCCACAAGTTCCTCCTGGGGACCCCCACAAGGGGACACCCCAGGGGCTCTCTTATGAAAAATCTCATTCCCTAACTATTGCACCAATTTGTCTTGAGAGTATGAAATCGGATCAACTTTCTTAAGATAGACAGATAGATAGAGATACATCTAGCTGACATTGTACACTGCACGGTCATGGTTCAGTCGGCATGACTAAAGGACCCCAGCTCATTGCAAGGAGGAGAAGGACAGCCCCCACCCTGAGGAAGAAAGGGTACCCCAGGACTACCCAGATCACGCCAGCATCCCAGCCCCTACGACACCTCTGTGAAACCCTCCCCTTCTCTGGCATCAGGGATAAGGAACTGCAGCAAGACCGACTCCAGGGACGTCTGGATCAAGAAAGCAGCAGATGGATGACAGTGCCACAGAACTAGAGTTACTCTGCAAAACAGCAGTGTGTGTGGGTGCGTGTGGCTTAAGTAGTGATCGGTCAAATCGCTTTGGACCTGAATGCCTGAAAGGTGTAAGAACCACGTGTAAAACCACATTTGGGGTGCCTCAGTTTGAATGGGACAGCTCATGTGCACGAATGCAAGAATTCCTCTTGTAATGCTATACTTTGCGTCCCAGCCTCTCTCCTCGGTCGGCACGGGCCAGTTGACAAATTTTCCTGACAGCTCCCTATCACGGCCGCACAGTACCGGCACCGGCACCAGTTCCACCACAGTTGGGAGCAGCATTTCCCACCTCCGGGGGAGAGAGGGGGAGGACAAAAGCAACGCAAAAGCGCCCCAACTCCCCCCATCCCCACCACTGGGGCAGGATGGGGCAGCACACACATGTCGGCATTGCAGGGCCACGGGTGCTGGCCCCATCCCTTCCCCTTGGACAGGAAATTCACCTCCCCCCAAAAATCATGCTTGGGATGGGAAATTGTGGGGATGGGAGACCGCTGGGATAGGAAAACATCACGGGGCTCAGAAATCATAGCTGGGATGGGAAGGCATCATCAGGATGGGAAATCAGCATTGAGGACAAGAAATCATCACCAGGATTGGAAATCATTGAGATGGGAAGTTGTTGTAGTACGAAAAATGAAACCATCGCAAGGCTGACTGAAGCAGATGCTGGCGGAATGATCACCATGGGGACAGACCCCCCCAGAATGCTGTTTGCCCCAGACAAACCCCACACTGACCGACAGCCATGGCAGGTACAGCAGCAGGCTCCCACTCCTGCTGCTCCTGCCCTCTGGGTAACTCCCCAACAGGCTCTGCCTGCCGATATCCCAACCCATCACCCCTCCTTGTTTCCCCCAACAGAGAGGTTCCCTCTCTGGCTGCTGATGGTGTCAGGGGTGCCCAGTGTGAGCTTCACCACCCTGGCCATGCCACCACGGGTCACTGCCAGCGTGCTGCCTTCTGTCCCTGGGCTGCCAGTGTCCTGTGAGCCTGCGCAGCTCCACACCATCACCTACCAGCTGCTGTCTGCCATGGGGCGGCAGGGCCCCTGGGGGCCCTGGGGCAGCTGGTGCAGCTCCCCTGTGGGTGCAGCTCCCCCCCGTGGTGCAGCTCCCTCGCGTACCTGCTCCCTGTTCCCCTGCCTACGGCTGGGGACAGCAGGTGGTGACAGGGACGCTGGTGCCCCACCGGCCAATGGGGCTGGGACCGTGGGCCACGGTCCAGGGGAGCCCCTGTGTGCTGCACGTCCCTGTCCGCCCCGGCCACCCGCCACTCCGCGGCTCAGCATTGGGTGCAGGGCTGCCCTGTGCTCCACGCCCTGCCCGGCAGCACCCAGAAGCCGTCAGAGGCCTTTAACAAGGATGCGGTGGCCACTGAGGACAGTGACCCCGCTGCCAGCCCCCACCAGGCTGTCCTGGCTCCACCGCCCGGCAGGACCACAACGAAGCCCAAAGGTGTGCTTTGGGGAGCGGCAGAGCCCGCAGGCGGGCAGCCGGCACCAAGGAAAGCTTGCATCGCTCCGGGGTTGGGTTGGCTTTTTCAGCAGCAGTGACCACTCCAGCGGCCCTGGGAAAGCCCACGGACATGCACGAGCAGGGGCCAGATGCCTTCGCTGAGGCCGTTCCTCAGCAGGCAGGTGACATCGACATCAATGATATGCTCACCTGGCTCAACACTGTCTGGACACCATCCCCGACATCCCCAACAGCCCCAGCTCGACCGCCTTTGTCCACGAGCTCCCCAACCTCTCCAAGTACGTGGTAGAGAGCGGCTGCCCTAAGGAGTGAGCGGTGGCGGTGGGGCTGGGGGACAGTGAGGACACCGTCCCCGATGTCCCTGATGTCCCCAACAGCACCACCTTCCTCAACTAGCTCCCCAACTTCTCGGAGTACAGGGAGGAGGACAACTGCCCCAAGGGCCAAGTGGCGGCAGCGATGCTGGGGGATGCTGACCCCTCCTGCGGGGGGGTGGCGTTGTCCCCCGTTGAAACCCTCCCAGCATCGTCTGGCATCATAGATCAGTAACTCTAGCAAGACTGACTCCAGGGACATCTGGAACAACAGACAAGCAGCAAGAATGCTGCAAAACTAGAGTGGCTGTGCAAAGTTTGGCTATGATTAGTAATCGGTAGTGTGGGTGCTAGTGGTTAGTCAAGTTGTCTTGTACCTGAACGACTGAAGGGTATAAGAACCCTGTGTAAAAGCGCGTTCGGGGTGCCCCAACTGGGCTGGGACATGGCATGCGCATGAAAAAATATTTGCCCCTGAAATTCTACACTTTGTGTCCTAGCCTCTTGCCTCAGTCGGCACGGGCCGGTTGCGAATGTTTCGTGACGCTGGCTTGGGGCTCACCTGTGGGCAGGGGGTTTTGCTGGATGAGATCTGGGCAGCACCGGATGAGGCCGTAGAGGGGGTGGAACGAGCTGGGCAGCTGGTGCAGCACCAGCTCTGGGATCTGGGCGTGCGAGCCCCGGATGGGATGCTGGCGTTATCTTGGCTGACCTGGGGTATCCTTTATCCTTCACGGGCAGCTCTAAGCTTCCCAGAAGCAAAGTCCTCCTTTCCAGGCCCGGCTGCCCTTTCGTTTGTTTTGCTTCAGCATGAACAGTACCAAAGTCTCCAGTAAAACTCCACTACCTCATCACATTACAGCGTATCATGTGAACTCATCATACATATATCTCTACAAACAAAGTTAATACACTTTCATACTATAAAGACTGGTTGATTAAATAGTTAGGGAAGGGAATTTTCACAATGTGCCCTGTGGGTCCCACCAGCCAGGGCCCCAAAAAGCCACTGACCGGGTGACGGGGAGCCAGCAAAGATGCCATTGTCTCCTTTAGTGATGCAGATCAGAAATCCCCCTGCAGCACTCAGGGCATTTCAGTGTCCCCGGCAGAGCCGTGCCGGGGTGTTTCATCTCCCTTGATCCCTGCAGTTCCAGAGACCGACAGGGCTGACCAGCAGCCCTGTGCCCTAGGACTACAACTCCCAGCATGCCCTGGGAACAACATGGCCCCCTCACTGCCCATGCCCCAGCACTACAGCTCCCAGCATGCCCTGGGAACAACATGGCCCCCTCACTGCCCATGCCCCAGCACTACAGCTCCCAGCATGCCCTGAGAATCAACATGGCCACTTGGCCACCCCATGCCCCAGGACTACAGCTCCCAGCATGCCCCGGGGCACCCCTTCCTGCTGTCTGACCCTGCGGGGACACCGTCCCCCAGCCCGGCCCCGCCCCACCGCAGGCCCCATGGCCGCCTCCCCGGGGCGGCCCAGCCCTGGTCCCGGAGCCCCGGTGGAGCCGGGAGGAGGAGGGGAGAGGGACAGAGCGGCAGAGAGGGGTGGGGCAGGGCAGCGGGGTGGCCGGAGAGGGACGGGAGGCAGACAGAGGGACGGGAGGCAGACAGAGGGACGGGAGGCAGACAGAGGGAGGAGGAGAACGGGGGCGGGACTGGGCAGGGAGTGAAGAAAGGAAACCCCTGGTGAGGAACGGGACAGGGAGAAGGGGATGGAGGGGAAGGGGCAGGGGCAGGGGCGGCCAGGAACATCGTGATGAGCAGCAGGACAGAGAGAGCAGAGGAGGGCAGGAGGAAGGACAGAGGGCAGACCGAGACAGGCAGGGCGAGGGAGCGGGACAGAGGGAAAAGGATGGGAGGAAAAAGGAAGGGGAGAGGGAAAGGGAGAGGCAGGGACAGAGAGCGGGACACAGGGAAGAGAAGCAAAAGAGCTGCAGAGCAGTCAGCACTATGAACTAGCAGCTAACTGCCTCTTCTCTGAAAAGAGGTGAAAACTGCAGTTAATAATGACACAAGCGGCTGCACAAGCCACGTGCCTGCTCCTGCCCTATCACCTACCCAGCAGTCGGTGACATCAGAAGAAGCGTCACAAGCAAGGTGACTTCTCATACCCAATCAGCTACTCGGGAACATGTGACATCACAAGCGCCTGCACAAGCCCGGGGCCTGCTCCTGCCCTATCAGCTCCTCTGCCACCAGTGACATCACAAGCACCTGCACAGCAGGAGCGTCCTCACTCCCAACACCCTGGGTTTTTCCCCTCCACCTCCATCGCTGTCTCCCATCTCCCCGTGCTCTCCTCGCTCCCAGGAACCTTTCTCACCCACCCCACGACGTCCCACTGCCTCTGTCTGTTTCTGTGTTTGTGTGGCAGATGTTACCTCGGAAGCACTGTCCCAGCCGGGTCACCTGCATCTCCTTCTCTTCTCCCTCTGCTGTCACCATGACTGCGCCAGCTGTCTGATGCGCTTTTTGACCTCATGGACCTTTTGCCCCGCCTCCCTTCTGCTGTTAAATCCTGTTCCGGCAAGAGAAGTGACTATCAGTCAGTGTGCCCTCTGTGTCATCTTACCTGCATCTTCCTGAGCTGGCCAGCTGGTGGGAACTGTCACCATCACCCCGGCTGTGCTTGAAGTCTTCTCCTGGCACAGGCGCAGCTCTGGGTGTGCTTGGTGCGCGCCATGCTTCCTGAAGGAGAACACTCAAAGTTGCTCCTAGGCAGTGTCCAGCTGGGAAGAGCTGATTTGAAGGCAGGTTTTCCGCAGGTCCTGAGGCTGGTCCAGGGGTGCTCCCTGTCCCCCAGCTCGGCCACAGCTCCCACATCTGGCTCCTTCCAGCAGGATTCTGGAAAGCCCGTTCCCAGCTGTGAGCGCCAGGCCAAGGGCACGGGGCAGAAACAGCCCCCACCCCCGAGGGCCCCAGCCCCCAACTGGCCTCTGCCCCCAAACTACTGAAACTTCCAAACAGGCTCTCCCTGTAACTAAACTCTCTTCAGTTTTCAGAAGAAAACCCTGTATGCTTCCAGATTCAATAGTCTAAGGCTTTTAGAGGGCGATTTGGGCTTCAACTCCAGAACAAAAGAATTTCTATTACAGAATCTCAGCCACCACCTCAACAATCGTCTTGTAAGTGACCCACAAATGCTGCCTTGTAAAAAATCTAATGGCTCATAAAAAGTATCCTCTCCTCCTCCCAAATCTGTGTTTACCTCCTACCCTCAGACTACCACAGTAATAATCATAAACTTCTGTAATTACCCCAAAAGCATCATTCCCCGATGTGACTGACAGCACTGTGGATGAGGGAGAACCATCACTAACCACATACCCACCCGTTAGTCCTCTTGCAGCAAGGCCTCTGTGGCCGAGCACGTCTACACGGATATCTCTGCCTGACAGGAGGCAACTGGCTCGAATAAAGTATCTTAGGTTGTCTTGGCTCTAGTGAAAGCAAAGAGATTAGAATAATGATACAAAAAAAAGTTTAAGAGAAAGCTGGAGAGTGGAAGAGGCAGAGAAGGTGATGTGTCTCACCCATGTCTAATTTCAGAGGAAGTTCCAAGGGTTTTTCTTTCTTTTTTTTTTTAAATCACTGCCTAGCAGAAGGGAAAAAATACACAGCTGCTTTTTAAAGAGAACTGAAAACTACAAGAGTGAGACTATCGAGTCTGTGTAATTACTCTTCTTTCCAGGACACATTGGTTTGTTTTTGTTTTTTTTTAATGTCTCAGTGGAGAGCTTTAACTTAAAATCACTGCGTTCTGATATGGGAATAGCAAAATGTCCTCTGTAAATCTTTGAAAAGAAAAGCACATTGAAGAATAACTGTTCATATAAAGTGTAAATGATACGTTTTCGCTGTCAAAGATTGTAACGCTTTCGAGTATCTTCACCATCCTCATCTTCTTTGCCAAGACTTTCTTCCGATGACACTATTAACTGCCGTACCTCAACATTAAACTGTTCAAGTACTCATGGAAATCATACAAAATCCCAAACGCCCTACACAGATGCCTACAGGTTTTGCTATTACCATCACGTTAACGGCACAGTAGGTCCTGCCAAACCTACAACCTGCAAAACCTGAAGACAATCAGCACACAGGCACATACGTATCTGTCTTGTTCTGTCCTTGCCAAAACTGCGGGTGACCTGTCATCAGCCTCTGTGACCGACAGCAGGCAGGACTCTCTCATCTGGCTTAGCGCAGACACAGCTCCTAGGAAAACGGCTATTTCAGCAAGTCATGTCTTGTTATGTTGGGAAAGTGTAATGAGTTGGGCAAGAGTATGCAGCTGGCTTCTGCAGGTGCTTGTGATGTCGTATGTGCTTGAGTAGTTCTAGGGCAGAAGCAAGCTCCTGGTTTCTGCATCGGCTTGCAATGTCATAGGTGGCTGAGTACCTACTCGTATGGGGGAGGAGGCGGCACTTGGCTTGTTCATGTGCTTGTGATGTCACATCACATGTGGTAGATGATATGGCAGGAGCATGCACCTGGCTTGTACAGGTGCTTTTGAGGTCATAAGTGCCTGAGAAGGTTTTAGCAGAGGAGCAGGCCCAAGTAGGTGACAGGTCAGGAGCAATCCCCTGATTTGCGCAGCTGCTTTGGGATGTCACTGGTGGCTGAGTAAGTGTCAGACCAGGAGCAGGTCCCTGGCTTGTGCAGGTGCTTGTGATGTCATAGGTGGATGAGTAGTTGATTGGGCAGGAACATGCACCTGGCTTGTTCAGGTGTTTGCGATGTCACTGGTGGCTGAGGAGGTTTCAGACGAAGAGCAGGCCTCTGCCTTGCACAGGTGCTTGTGGTATCACAGGTACCTGCGTAGGTGATAGGGCTGGAGCAGGAATGTTCCTTGTGCAGTTCATGATGATGTCAGAGGTGCCTGAGTAGTTGACAGAGTAGGAGCAGGAACCTGGCTTGTACAACTGCTTCTGATGTCACTGGTAGCTAAGTAGCTGATGGGGAATGAATGGACACCTGGCCAGTGCAGGTGCTTATGATGTCAATGGTGTCTCTGCAGCTATTAGGGCAGAAGGATGCAGCTGGCTTCTGCAGCTTTCTGTGATGTCATAGATTGCTGAGTAAGTGATAAGGCAGGAGCATGCCCTTGGCTTGTGCAGGTGCTTGTGACGTCATGTTACCAAGTAGCTGATAGGGCAGGAGAAAGTCCCTGGCTTCTGCAGCTGCTTATGTTGTCACGGATGGCTGAGTAGCTGCTAGGCCAGGAGTATGCAGCTGGCTTGTGCACCTGCTTGTGATGTCACTGGGGGTTCTGTAGCAGTTACCACAGGTGCATGCAGCTGGCTTATGCAGGTGCTTATGATGTCATATGTGCCTGAGCAGGTAATAGGACTGGAGTATGCACCTGGCTTCTGCAGCTGCTCGTGAAGTATCTGATGGTTGGTTGATTAGGTGATAGGACAGAAGCACGCCCCTGGTTTATTCAGGTTCCTGGAAGGCCACTGTTGACCGAGTAGCCAACAGGTGTGGAGCAGGACCTTGGCATGTGTAGGTGCTTGCGATGTCATAGGTGGCCAAGTAGGTGTTAGGCCCCTGGCTTGTTCAGGTGCTTGTGAGGTCATAGGCACCAGAGTAGGTGATAGGATATGAACAGGCTCCTGGCTTGAGCAGGTGCTTGTGATGTCATAGGTGGATGAGTAGGTGATAGGGTAGAAGGATGCACCTGTCTTGCTCATGTACTTGCGATCTCACATGTGCCTGAGTAGGTGATAGGGCAGAAGCAGGCCCATGGGTTGTGCAGGTGCTTGTGAGGTCACATGATCCCAAGGAGGGGATAGGGCAGAAGGAGTCCCCTGGCTTGTGCGGCTCCTTGTGATGTCACTGGCAGCTCTGTACTGTCAGGGCAGGAGCATGCAGCTGGCCTGTGCAGGTGTTTGTGATGTCACATATACATGAGTAGTTGATAGGGCAGTGTGGTGGTGCATTTCCCCACCCCCCCGCCCCTTCCCGGGCCGCTCCACGATCTCAGAAACTCCCGTTAAACCTCGGCCTTGGTGTAATGAGTCAGGCGGTGAAGCGTCCCTTGACCGAAGGAACTCTTGCGTAGCTGAGGTTGGGGAATGTACCGATCGTACCAGAAACTTCTGCTGCCTGGCCCAAGCGGAGGATGACAGCGGGGGTAATTGTCATCCCCTGATACCCTTATCTGAGTTGTAGCTCAAGTGGAACGATACTACTGTTACTGAAACCTTGAGAGTTTTGACGGATGGCTGAAGTCAATCATCTTGCAACCCTATACACAAGTGAGACCCTTTGAGCTCTCCTGGACCGCAGTGGGCTGCGCCCACAGTCTCCCTCTGAGATGAACGCTCATCAGAGTTTGTAAACTCTCGAGTTTGCGATATTCGGAGGACTGTCGCTGGCTGGCACGGGACCTGGGCTGCAACACTCCTCGAGGCTCAACCCTGTGCCCATTGAGAAATGCCAAGACATTTTACATGAGTATTTCACTGAATTCGAGGGGGATTTTTAACAGGTATATCTTTGTATATTTATCTATCTTTGCATCCGTGTGCGTGTGTGTTTGTACCCGCTAGCAAATAGAGTCTGCTAAAATCTTATGATTTATCTTAAGATCGTGAATGAACCTCAGACTGCTGCTAAACACATGTAGTCCCTTAGACATAAACCATTGTCCGAGTCTGAGACTAAGATTGGATCCAGCTGGGTCTTCTCTGAAGCTCGTGACTCAACGGGAGGGTCTCCCTTAATCTTTCTGTCCTTGGCCTCTCTATAAATCGTCCCAACTCAATTATAACACAATACCCTGGTTTCAGCTGGGATAGAGGTAATTTTCTGGCTAATAGCCGGTATAGTGCTGTGTTTTGGATTTAGTATGAGAATAATGTTGATAACACGCTGATGTTTTAGTTGTTGCTAAGTAGTGTTTACACTAGCCAAGGGCTTCTCAGCTTCCCATGCTCGTTTCCTTTGTGCGCTTCATCTGTGGAGTAAGTGACAAGAGTGAACCTTGCCATCGAACTCTGCTAAGTCATGCTGTTATCAATTTCTATTAAGATCACTTTCTGCTGATAGCTTCGACAGTGATTCCTTGAGCGGCCTCTAAACCACTCATTCGTGACAGGCAGGAGCAGGCCCCTGGCTTCTGCAGGTGCACGTGAGGTCACTGGTGACCCAGTAGGTGGTAGGGCAGAAGCAGGCCCCTGGCTTGCGAAGGTGCTTTTGAGGTAACTGTTGTCCGAGCATGCGATTGGGAATGACAGGACTCCTGGCTCGTGCAGGTGCTTGCGATGTCACCGGTGGTGAGGATGTTTCAGACCAGGCGCAGGCCCCTGGCTTGTGCAGGGGCTTGTGACGTCTCTGGTGCAATGGTAGTTTAGAGGGCAGCAGCAGGCTGCTGGCTTTTGATGGTGCTTGTGAGGTCATAGGTGGCTGAGTGTGTGAAAGGGCAGGAGCAGGCCCCTTGCTTGTGCGGGCACTTGTGAGGTAACTCGCGGCTGAGTAGCTGTTTGGGTATGAAAGGACACCGGGCTGTGCATCTGCTTCTCACGTTCCCTTTGCCTGGGCAGCTGACTGGCTATGACGAGTTACCTGGCTCGTGCAGGCGTTTGTGAGGTCATGAGTGGCTGAGTAAGGGATAGGGCTAGAGATGCTGCATGATCCTAGTAGGTGATAGGACAGGAAGAGGACCCTGGTTTGTGTAGGTGCTTGTGATGTCACTGGTGGCTCTGTGGCTGACTGGGTATGAGAAGTCACCTGGCTTATGCGGCTACTTGGGATGTCACTGGTGGCTACCTGTTAGGGCAGGCACAGGCCCCTGCAGGGTTCAAGTGCTGGTGATTTCACTGGCGGCTCTGTAACTGTTACGGCAGGAGCATGCACTGTTGCGAAGCAGTGGAATGCACCTCACTCAAAAGAGAGGGGCAGCGATATGTTTTACTGAGGTAAAATAATAATTTGACAGAGTTCAGGAAGTTCGATGGAATTTAAGAAAGTTTAACAGTGCTCTGACAAGGTTCAGCAAGTTTGATGGCAAGGTTCACCTTACTAATTACTGCATGGAAGAAACATGCAACGGAAAATCGAGTTAGAATGATTTACGTAGAGACTGGAGATGCAAAGAGTAAAGAGGACCTGCACAAGCCAGGTTCTCACGCCTGCCCTATCAGCTACTGAGCCACCCGTGACATCATAAGCATGTGCAGGACCAGGATTCACTCAATGTCCTATCAGCATTCCCGCCACCAGTGACATAAGACCTGAACAAGCCAGGTGCCTGCGCCTGTCCTATGAGCTTCTAAGCCACCAGTGACATAAACACCTGCACAAGGCCGTTTCCTGCCCCTGCTCTATCAGGAACTGTGCCACAGCTGACATAAACACCTACACAAGCTTAGTTCCTGCACATGCCCAATCAGGAACCGTGCCACAAATGACCTCGGAAGCACCTGCATGAGCCAGGTTCCAGCACCTGCCCTATCAGGTACTAAGCCAGGCGTGACATAAACAGCTGCACAAGCCACGTTGCTGCACTTGCCATGTGAGATGCACAGTTCACCAGTGACATCAAACAGCAGCATAAGCCTGGTTCCCGCGCCTGCAATATCAGCTCATGTGCCAGGCGTGACATCACAAGCCCCTGCACAAGCCAGCTTCCGTTCAATGCCCTATGAGCATTCCTGCCACCAGTGACATCACAGGCACCTGCCCAGTCAGGAACGGTGTCGTAACTGACATCACAAGCCCCTGCACAAGCCAGCTTCCGTTCAATGCCCTATGAGCATTCCTGCCACCAGTGACATCACAGGCACCTGCCCAGTCAGGAACGGTGTCGTAACTGACATCACAAGCCCCTGCACAAGCCAGCTTCCGTTCAATGCCCTATGAGCATTCCTGCCACCAGTGACATCACAAGCACCTGCACATGGGCACCAGCAGCCCATCTCGTCCCTCCTCCCAGAGCCACCTCTGGCCAGGAGGAGCTCAGAGAGACCTTCGAGAGACACTGACCGCTCTGCTGGCCCACCCACCTGCCCACAGGTCCCTCCAGGAAGAGCTTTAATCCCTGTTCAGCTGTTGGGATTGCCTTGGAAAAACAATACTCAGTTGGTACCAACAGGCTGAAAAGCCAAAGCCAGAATTAAAAACACGTGTTGAACTTGCATATGTAATTCATGGGGTAGTTTTTCTCTCTACGTGTAGAGTCCATTGGTGGAAACTGGTAACTGGCGGGACTGGTAAGAGCGCAAGTGTTGCGCATCCAGGGAGCCCCTGGCACTCGGGCTGGCACCTTTTGGGCCATGAAGCCCTCCGAGGACCCAGGCAGCAGCGCCTGCGGAAAACGCAGACAGCTGCCTGCAGTTGCCTGCCTGCAGAGGGGCCGCCTTTCACCGGAACGAAACTGAGGGACAAGGAGCCCCCAGGGCCCGGCGGCCGCTCGCCCCATCCCCACCAGCCCCACAGCCACAGTGCCACCGCAGACCAAAGCCAGGTACGGGGTTGTGCTTGGGAGGGGACCACGGCGCAGCCTCCCCGGCCCCTGCCCCGACGGGACACCGCCTAGTCAGGAGAAACGCCCGAGCCGGGACTGGAGGGAAACGAGAGGTGCCGGGGCAGGAGGGACTGGGGGGCAGGCAAAGGCTGGGGCAAACCGCGACCCCAGCTGGGCAGGGCAAAAATATCTGCTCCAAGCGGGGCGGGGGCAGGGGCAGAATGACATGCCCCATGGGGGGCCAGGGGCACAAAGAGATGCCCTGACCAGGACAGGGACAAACCAAATGCCCAGACAGGGCGGGGCAAAACTAGCCACCCCAATTTGGGCAGGGGCATAAAAGGCCACCTGAGCAAGGCCACAGTAAAGCCAGGTACCCTGTGTGGGGAAGGGGCAAAACGAGCCTCCGCAAGCAAAAGAGGGGAAAAACTCAGCCGTCCCGAGAGGGACATGAGGAAAGCAAGGCACCCGAGCAAGGCTGTGCCCAAACTGGATGCCTCAAGCAAAACATGAAAAGAGAAAAGCCTCTCCGAGTGGAGCAGGGGCAAAACTAACTGCCCTGAGCTGAGCAGGAGTACAACTAACTGCCCTGAACAGGACTGGGGAAGAGCAGATGCCGCGAGTGGGGCAAGGGCCAAACCGAGCAGTTCAAGCGTGGCAGGAGTTACAACCAGCTGCCTCGTTGGGGCAGGAGCAATACTCACTGCCCTCCGGGCGAGACAAGGGGCTAAACCAGATGCTAAAAAGGCACCCCCAAACGCTTTTCAGAGCTCCAGGGTGAGAGAGCGGCTGGGTGGGGGCCTGGCAGCCAGCCAAGGTCCACCCAGCACGGTTGCTGAAGGTGCTTCTTTGGTAGCTCTAGTTCAGAGTCAGCCTGTGGTTGAATCTTGGGGGGCAGATAAAATTTATTGGAAATGAAGCTGTAAGCGATCAGGTGCTTTGCTACATGAGTCTCACGGACACAGTTCCTGTACCTGGGAAGAGTGGAAAAGAAACCCTCGGCAACCCGAATGTTCCAGCCAAAGCTGTGAACAGGCACGCTTACAGCCCGGGGCAGGTTTTTATTCATCCGGCTGGTGCGGCTCAGGGAAGAGGCGGGAGCTCTGCCAGCGGACGTACGGCCCTTCGCCGGCAGCATGTGGGGAAGCCCAGCGGCTGCCGGCTGCCGGAGCTGCCCGGGCTGCGGCAGCTGCGTGGTCACGTGGCTCAAGGGGACACGTCCCCGTGCGGCCCCATGTCACAAAGGGGCAGTCATGCGGCACCCGCCCGGCGCTTGTGAGCTCACCTGGCCAGGGCTTGGTATCCTGAGAAGCGGGTCAGCGAAAGCTAGTTGGGCTGAGCTGGCCTTCGGGATAACTCGGCTCCTTCCTTTGCTACTTGCGTGCCTACTTCTTTCCAACCATTTATCGTTTACTGCCCGCTTCTCTGCAACTCCCATCCTCTTTCAAAGGTGATTATGATTTGACTTTCAGGACAGATCATAGAGTAGGTAGATACGGGATAAAAGTATCGGCTGGTCTATACCTTCCGAGCTCTAGGCTTAGCTATTACACCTTTATAGGCTGGCCAGGGCTATGGGCAGAGTTTCTACTTGCTAATTCTTAGTTCTTTGCCATATCCTAGGACAGGGAAGTAGGGGGGTGGCAGTGTAGTCTGAGGCGTTGGGCTCAGCCTAGAATGACAAGAAGCCCACCCTGACTGATGCGGTAGGAAGGGAGACAGAAAAGGAGCACGGCAAAGGCAGCCGTTAAAGCAGCGGCTGAAAGCCAGTCACTCCTGCATACAAGGTGGGCAAGCGTGGGCTGGAGAGCCAGAGGGCTCTGCTGCTAACGCTAGCCACAGGTAAGCAGCAGCTCCTCCTCAGAGAAGGTGACATGCAACGCAGTCTTTCAAAAGGGCCTTGGTAATTGCTGTCAACTGGAGTCCTGTGACAGGGTCAGTAGGGCCATCAGCCTGCAGCTCTGCAGCAGTTACAGGTACCGCTGGAACACTTTGGATAGCGGATGCTGTTGTGCAGGTTGTGCTTGGGGGGGTTTTTAATCGTTTTATTGAGCTACAATTATTTCTTTGCCATCAGGTGACGGGATTGGCGCTGATCGTCTCTTTCTGGAGCGCGTCCTGACATCCTTTGTCATCCCAAACTTTCCCCTCTGTTCCTGAGAGGAGCGATGGCTGCAATGGGGAATGACTCCCGTGAGTAACGGCTTCACCAGCAGGCTTGGACTTTGTGAATCCCTAAAGGCAACGGACGTGGCTGGTGCTCCATCCCTGAACGTGGATGTGCTGACAACCTAGAGTGAATTCTGGGGTGTTTCCTGAGAGCAGCCAGACTTACCCAGGCGTTTTCAATTCGACACAGGAAAATGCATTTTGTCACTCCTCTGCCGCTATGTGCAAGACTTTGAAAGATGACATCGCTCGTAGAAAGATCTGACATCAGTGGGGTTACTTTCTGTGCTAGGGACTTGCTTGTTTTCATCAAGTTACAATCGGGAAAAGGGAAGACTTGCCCTGATAATCCAATTCAAGACTCTAGAGGGAAAGGAAGGTAGCCCGAGGCACAGAAATCAGAGTGTGGGTTTGTTGGACTTTCAGCAAAGTAAGCAGGGGAACAGACTATTTTCCAAAACTGTTTCTTGCGATGGCAGTGTCAGGCTTCCCCCGATGTTTCTGTGTTGGAGGTTAGAGCTGGTTGTCCTGGGTGCTCCTGTACAGAACTCGACTTTTCAAATAGGCTTTCAGGCAACAATATCATCTCATCTCTTTTCAAATGTCATTTCCCTGCAGTCATTGCCGAGGGAATGGCTCCGCCACAAAGGATCCTCTGTCCCCCGGAGAAGATTTGCATGGAGTGGCAGCAAAGACAGAGAGCTGGAGCAGGACTCCATAACCTGGGCAATACCTGCTTCCTCAACTCCGTCCTGCAGTGCCTGACGTACACTCCCCCTCTGGCCAACTACCTGCTCTCTCGTGCGCACGGCCAGTCGTGTGAGTACTTTTATGAACTTCTCCTTGTAAATTTGTCGGGCACTTCCCAAGGATTCCCAGAATCTCGAATTTGATTTAGGAGAAAAGCATCCCGTCTTTGTCAGCCCCCCGAGTTGGTGTTCTTTGAACTCTCAAGCTAGAAGCCTCTTGTCCTACCCCGGTGTGTTCATCTTCAGAAAGGCACTGCTTTCTAGCCCCGGGTCTCGGGCCCTTTTCCTGCACGTTAAACTCTCTTTGCTTATTGCACAGAAAACTTCTGTCAGTTAAGCATCCCTCTGAAGACAGTTTTCTATGCACTAAAATGTCCCGGGCTTGTTGGCACATTGGCACCTTGGCAGAAGAGTGGAGACTGTTCTTGTAACTTCAAGATCTCCGTTAGGTTTGCCATTGCTATGGTACTTTGCTAACCTGAGAAGCTTGCTTCCCTCCCTCCCTCTTCAGGTCGTCAGCAAGGCTTCTGCATGATGTGCATAATGGAAGCGCACGTTAACGAGGTCCTGCATTCTTCAGCCAGTGCCATCCAACCTAAGGCTGTCATCCAGGTCCTCAGAAGTAAGTCATTTCAGGTGCTTTTACACGTTTCTTCCCTTCTTGTCAGAGAGAACTATTAACAACTTCTGTCTTAGGAATAGGAGAACATTTCCAGCCTGGCATGCAGGAAGATGCCCACGAGTTCTTAAGCTACACTATCAATGCCATGCAGAGAGCTCGTCCGAGTGGAAGCAGCGAGTAAGCACAAGCAAATTACCTTTGCAATGTTCCTGAGCCCTCTGGACTCCTTGATGTTCTCCCGTCAAGGAAACCCTATGCCCAGAGTTTTCACACAAAGCAAAACTCTTGGAGGAGATAACTCTCTGCCTTACGATTTGTTTCCAGCTTGGGCATCTCTTCTCAAGAAACTACCATCGTCCATCAAATATTTGGGGGCTTTCTGAGATCCAGAGGTACTTTTTAAAAATATTACCGTCCTTAGAATCATCTCTGGCTCCTTCTCTCTTTGCGGTAAACAAACTTCTACTTTCTAGCATGCAGCAGTATGTCCAGTGCCTCTAAAGTAGTATGTGTTGGTTGTTGAAACGGGCAGAGTTAGTCTCCTTCCCAACCTGAGAAGCATTTCTCTTTGCCTTCCAGTAACGTGCTTGAGCTGCAAAGCCGTTTCCGACACCTACGAAGCATTCCTTGATATTCCTTTGGATATCAAGGTAAGATGGTTTGAAATTGTGGTGCACAATGTTTCAAGACCCCTGCAGGGGGCCTAGTTTATCTCCAGTAAGCTCCGTTGATTTAAAACTGTGGGCTGTTACCACGCAAGAGCTTGGTGCTGGATGGGGAGGGAACCGGGCTTCTGGGCTCCTTCGGTGGAAGTCCTGTAAACGGCCTCCCCGTGCTGGGTGTCAGCTGGGCAGAGAGTAAGGATGGCATCTACAGCCCTGATGACACTGCCATACCACCCTGCTTTGGACTACCTCAATGCGCCTCTGATTGCTGCTCGGATGGCTTTGATTGCTTTTGCTATTTTTGACCATGCGTACCACAGGCAACTCTGGTACCGCCCAGGGGTAGCTCTTTCTTGGGATAAGGCTGGCACCACACGGGTAGCTATTTCTTGGGATTTTGGGTTTCCAGGAGCTTAGCGCTCTCCTTTCTTTCTCATCCAGGCAGCCTCATCTGTCACTGAAGCTCTGGAAGACTTTTTCAAACCTGAGCAGTTGGATGGTGAAAATGGCTATAAATGTAGCAAGTAAGATTATTACTAAAGACATCTTCATAGTAGATACTGGTTTACGGTATTGCATGTCCGGGAGCCCTAGTTACATTTTGACTTAATTGAGAAACACAGTCATGAGACAGCTTGGGTTTTTTCTTTTTTTTTCTTTCCCATACAACTAATCCACCCGAGTCATCCGGAACTTGGAAAATAATGCACTTGTTTCTAACACGGGTAATTTTTTTCCCTTCTGCCTGAGTATTTGGAAAGCTTTGATGCGAATTTTCTTCCTGGCATTGTCTGCCCTGGAGGTGGTCAACCTTCCTAGCTATGAAGTTGCCCGCTGAACTACCCCCATGGCCAGAAGGGAGAAGACACGTCCCATACGCAGCGGTGAGCTGAAGCGAGGAAGAGCTCTGGACAGTGATTTGGCAACAGCAGCTGCCTTGAGAAAGCAGTCAACAGTTTCATTTCCAAGGCTTTTTGGATGCTTGCGTCTCTGTCCAGGAGACCTCAGTCCTCGGAGCAATAGCAGCCTCTGCCGGCTCTCTGAACAGTGTCGTTCCTAGTTCTTGTAAAGACTGTAGACTGCTGCTCTCCAAAGTGAGCCACCCTAGACCGAAGCTACCTTCCGTGAGAGCGTACGGACTTAAGGGGTCTGAAATGCAAACCTGCGCATACGATAGTTGGGCAAAACAAGCCTTTACGCAACCATACGTGGATGGGGGGTGAAGCGGGGAGAAGATTGGTTACAACAGTTGGGTCTGTGCTTGTTTTCAAGGTGTGAACAGCTGGCCACTGCGTCCAAGAGGCTTGCGATACATCGCTCCTCCAATGTCCTGACAGTGTGCTTGAAGAGATTCGATCCTTTCTCTGGCAGAAAGATTAGCAAGGTATGTATACAAGTGCACTGCAACTTTGTCTGCTTGGAAGGAGACCTTTCCCGAAGGAGAACCCTTTTTTGGAAGTTGTTAACGTCTGCACACGATGGCTATCGAGTGCAGCTGCCTAAGAAAAATCAATGCAATAGCTCTGGTAGCTGTGCCTTGCTCTTTCCCTTGTGGCAAGAGGAGAGTTCCAATGCGAAGATAAGCACTCCGCTGTGCTCGTAAAGAGCTGGTTTGGCCGAGAACAGTTTTCTGTCACTTCAATGACGAAATGGCAACGCCTTTTTTTGATGAACCGAGAAGATCTATTTCTATACCTCTAGCCTGTGTTTGGTGGCAAGGTTTCCTCAGGCTGCTTCCTAAAGACTCTCAGGATAACTTTTAGTCTTCTCGGTCTCTCTTTAGCTTGTGCAGTATCCGGAATATTTGGACCTTGGTGCATACATGTCTCAAGCGGCTGGAGAACCACTCCTCTACTCCTTGTATGCTGTCCTGGTACATGAAGGTTCCAGCTGTCAGGCAGGACACTATTACTGCTTCGTGAAGGTAAAAGTCAACTCTGCGATTTGCGTTGGCGCATGGTGTCCTTCAGTGGTGTTCTCTCTGTGTTTTTGTTTTAAAAATCCTGCAGTTCATCTAAAGATAGCGTTGCCTTTCTTTGCAGGCCGGCGATGGACGGTGGTACAAGATGAATGATGACTCTGTAGGTCTTTGTGACATCAAGACGGTTCTCCGCCAGCGTCCGTATTTACTCTTCTATGCCAGGTAATAACAAGTGTGGAAGGGTGTTCCGAATACACTCCCTCTCCTGTTACTGATCGTGGTGGTGTTCTCCTGTGGTGGGTTTTGCTTTCTGTCCTAGGAGAGAATGACTGTTTGTCTAGTTAAGTTCTGTCTGTTCTGCAGTTTGCCCGCTCCTTTCTTCTCCCTCCTCGTCTGGCACTAAACTCTTGCGCTGGTGTAAGTTGCTGGCTGTCTGCTCTCTGAGACTGGCTAGCTGCGAAAAGAGGCGAAATGGAGGTCCGAGAGGGTATAAAGATGAGTTACTGCTCTGAAAGGGACAGACGTGGCTGGAAGACCGTGATCTCATTTCCAGCTTCTAGTGCTGGTTCAGGCTTCTGCGTGTCACATCAAGTGCTGCCAGACAATGAAAGGATGAGACTGAAGGCACGAGGAGGCTGCGAGAACAACCCTAGACTAAGATCACTGTTGTTTCTCCAGGCACCATGATCTGAGCCCTGGAGCAGGTGCTGAATGCCAAGAGACAAAGAGCACTTTTGGGGCAAAGCTGGATCAAGTGCAGAAGAGTCCATTTTCTGGCGTCACCGTGGGACTGAGGAATCAAGAAGGTGGAGAAAATATGCAGAGGACCCAAAGGAAGAGACAAGCACGGGACTCTGCAGGAACTCCCCCTCAGCGCTGCGGCAGGAAGAGAGCGCGCTCTGACTCTGAGCAGGGGGGGAAGCTGAACAGAAGCCAACCAGACTGTCGCCTCCCAGCCCGAGGCGCACTCGCCACGCAGAAACGCAGAAGCGCGCTCACCGTCAGCCGGCGCCTGGCAGTGGGAACCTGTGCAGCTCTTCCCACAGGGAGAGAAACAGCCCCCGTGAATGGCAGAAGCTCCAGAGGGGAAAGCGTGCACGGCTTGAGCGGCCACAGAGCAGACACGCAGCCTGGCTCGGGAGGTGAGCAGCAGCCGGGGAAATACTCACTTGGACAGCGTGCGCTCCCACCAGTGCCGGTTCACCCAGAGCCTGCAGGCTCTGGCCAGGCACCTGGAAAACAAACGTGCAGAAAGAGGAAACACGCCTGTGCAGAGGGGGATGAAAGTGCACCCAAAAGAAAGCGGTGAAAGGCAGAAGCGAGCATTCTGGTGATGCAGAATTGAAAAAGAAATGCAAGAAAGTGAAGAAGAAAAAGAAATCCAAAGAGAACTCCGGAGAGGAGGACTAAAAAGTAAGCATTTGCAGCATCACTAGCAAATGTTGCCTCACTCTTTGCCACGTGTTTCAGGTGCATGGCTTATGGACAGAAGCGTTCAGTACTTGTGACGGAGCTTGCCATCACAACCTGCAATTTACCATCAAAGGCCGCAGACAAACATTATCATAAGAATGCTAATCATCAAACTTGACGTTTGGGATCGAAACAATAAAATTGCATCATAACCAAACCCAGTCCTAAGTGGTGCTTCTGATTTTTGTAGAGAGTTTGACCATGTGAGAAAGAACAGAGGGCTTTGGGGTTTTTTTGAAATTTTTTAACTCGAGACTTCCTTCATGAAAGCACCCGTGTGATCCAGAAGGGTGGAAGCTTTCTACACCTACTGAGCATATTAAATTAGCACGCAGAGATCTCAGGGAAAAAAAATGACCGGGAACAGAGCATCTTCAGCGCTGCTCGATTAGAGGCTCGGGTCGCCTTTGTGTGATTCATGTTGTCTTCTCCAGCTACTCAGCCACCAGGAACATCACAAGCACCTGAAAAAGCAACGGGCTAGTTCCTGCCACGAATGACATCACAGGCACCTAAGCAGGCCATGCGTCTTTTCCTATCCAGCTGCTACTCAGTCACAAGTGATATCACCCGCATCTGCACAAGTGATTTAAAAACTCCTACCCTATCCATTGCTCAGCAGCAAGTGACACCACAAGTACCTGCAGCAGAAGCCAGGTTCCTGCTCCTTCCCCGTCAGCTGCTCAGCCACCAGCGTCTTCACAAGGACCTGCACCCTCAATTTCCACATGCCATCTTTGTCACCTCCATCTCTACCTTGTCTCCTGTCTCTCCGGGCTCTTCTCTCTGCCAGGCACTTTCCTCAGTCACTCCATGACCTCCCAAGGCCTTTTCCTGTTATTGTGCTTCTGTGGCAGATGTTACCTTGAAAGCACTGTCCCAGCCACGTGACCTGCACCTATTTCTCTTCTCCCTCTGCTTCGTGCTCTGGCTGTTTGATGCATTTTTTGACCTCGGAGGCCCTTGTACCCTGGCTCCCTCCTGCTCTTAAACCCTGCTCCTGCAAGAGAAGGGGCAATCAGTCAGTGTCTCCTCCACGGCATCTCACCTGCATCTCTCTGACATGCACATCTGGTGGGAACTGTCACCATCAGCCCCAGCTGTGCGTGAAGTCTTCTCCTGGCACAGGCGCAGCTCTGGGTGTGCTTGGTGTGGAACACGGCTCCTGAAGGAGAAGAGCAAAACTCAAAGTTGCTCCTGGGCAACGTCCTGCTGGGAGAGCTGATTTGAAGGCAGGTGTGCCGCAGGTCCTGAGGCTGGTCCAGGGGTGCTCCCTGTCCCCCAGCTCGGCCACAGCTCCCACATCTGGCTCCTTCCAGCAGGATTCTGGAAAGCCCGTTCCCAGCTGTGAGCGCCAGGCCAAGGGCACGGGGCAGAAACAGCCCCCACCCCCGAGGGCCCCAGCACCCAACTGGCCTCTGCCCCCAAACTACTGAAACTTCCAAACAGGCTCTCCCTCTAACTGAATTACCTTCAGTTTTCAGAAAAGAAACTGTATGCTTTCCCTTATACCCTCAGACTACCGCAGTAATTAGCTGTATATTATCTGTATACTGTAATTCTGTAATGACCACCAACCTGAAAACCCTCCAAAGCATGGATGAGAAGCATCACTAACTACGCACCCACCTCTTAGTCCTCTTGCAGCAAGGAGCCAGTGCTCTGTGACCGAGCACTTCTGCATGGACACCTCTCTCTGACAGGAGACTGCCGGGCTGAAAACAAAACCAAAATCTTAAGTTGTCTTGGCTCCAGGGAAAGCAAAGAATTTTTGATACCGATACAAACAAGTTCAAGAGAAAGCAGGATGGTGGAAAAGGCGGAAAATGTGATGTGTCTCACTCACCTTTAATTTCAGAGGAGGTTTCAAGGGTGGTTTTTTTTTCTCATGTACAGCACAGGTGAGGAAGCACACACCTGCCTTTTAAGGAGAACTGAAAAGAGTAAGACTATCAAGTCCGTGCAATTACTCTTCTTTGCAGGATACATGACTCCTTTTTTTACATCTCAGTGGAGAGCTTTAATTTACTACCATTAAGTTCTGATATGGAAACAGCAAAACGTTCTCTGTAAATTTTTGAAAAGAATAGTAGACTGTTCATATAAACTGTAAATGACTTGTTTCCACTGTCAAAGGTTATAACGCTTTTGAGTATCTTTGCCATCTTCATCTTCTTTGCCAAGACTTTCTTCTGATAACGCTCTAACTACAGTACCTCAACATAACATTAAACTCTTCACATATCCTTGCAGATTCTATGAAATCCAAAATGCCCTACATGGATGCCTACAGGTTTTGCTATTACCATCACATTTAAGCACCAATCGATCCTACCAAACCTACAACCTGCAAAACCTGGAGACCAATTTACGCAAGACATGACGGAATTTATAAGCGGCACAGAGGAACATACGCATCTATCTTGTTCTGTCCTTGCCAGAACTGCTGGGTGACCTGTCATCAGCCTCAGTGACTAACAGCAGGCAGGACTCTCTCATCTGGCTTAGCTCAGATGCAGCTCCTAGGAAAACGGCTATTTCAGAAGTCAGGTCTTGTGATTTTGGGAAAGCGTTTCAAGGAAATGTTTTAAATACTCTAGAATGGTAAGGCTAAGCATGGTAATCTCACTCCAAGTCCTCGCTCTGCCACAGATTACATGAGCAATAACAGGCAAGTACCCGTTATTACTATTACTATTACCCGTTATTACTATTACCTATTACCCGTTATTACTATTACTACCTTTGGTAGTTTTTTTCATGAAAGATGGTAAAAATGCAAAAAACCAGGGTATAATTATCTAGCGGGTTCTCATCGTAATACCCCCTCGCATTAATAGCTGGACACCAGGTAAGGAGTGTATGTGCTCTGTTCACCTACCTACTCACTAAAACTAAGTAAATTTTAGTCCTTGGAAAGCACTACCTTTCTTTTTTCTTTTTTCTTTTTTTTCTTTTCATGAAAAGGGTGGCGCTGCTTTCTGAATTCCAGATGAGTTACATGGAGTACACAGACAGCTCACTACGTATCTGAACTCCCAAGTCAAGCTCACAAGCAGGACGGATCATGGCACTGATCGGCTGCATACAGGCCACCTGAAAAAAACCACACACACACACAAAAGAGAAAACTTCTGAGCATGGACTGGAAGTCACTGGTTCAGGACTTCTAAGGAGGCCAGAAGATAACACAAAGCCGCAGCAGAAAAAAAGCAGTAAAGCCAAAGGCATTTCAGCCACACCAACCTCATCCCACTTCAAGCTCTCCAGCTCCTGAGTAAGATTTCAAGTGCCATGTCCACACAAACCTGAGGAACTACGTACCTTCAGCGCCACCGAGGTTCCGCTCCCCAGGCCAGCCAAGAGGGGTTTGAATCGCTCCACCCCATCTGTTTCTGCTCTTCCAGCAAAAGTCTCCAGCACCTGCTCACAGCTGCACTGAGAGAGGATCAGCAGCTACCCACAAGCCAGGGCAGGAGGGCGCACGTGCAGACCAATTACAAAATGAAGAGAAGAGCCAGAGGCAGAAGAGAGACTCCACAGAGAGGCCAGTCGAAAGCTCAAGAGCAGCAGAAGGCAGGATTTCTGTCACCATGTCCACGCCTTCGGGTTGAGGCAGAGGGTACACAGAACCTTCACTGCATCGATCATCAGACAAGGGACTTTGATATCAACAGCTCTCGCCAGGAGCAGCACCCCCTCTTTTGTACCCAGCGGTGTTTGATTCCAAACTGAAAAGAAAGGAAAGCTGGAATTCATGTCCGAGACTAAGCCAGCTCTAAAGAAGAGTGAGATGGGAATGCCTCGTGATTGACAATGCTCTGAGGAATAACCATGAGAAAACACTTGTTCCAAAACCTTGTCCAAACCCCTGTGTTACCCTTGTTTCGGACAGGGCACAGAGGAGTGACAAGGAAGGGAGCGATGCATCTCAAACCACACGCTGCCAGCAAGAGACAGCCTTTCAGGGAAACTTAAGAAGCCTCAAAGGAACATGTGGACTTGGGAGGAAACAGAGACTCTCCGTTTACCCAAGGAGAGCGGGGAAGAGCACACAGAGGGACAAGGAAGCGCCCCAGCTCATTCACGGGGAAGGGAAAACAGGTGTCCACTGCACAGGAGTGTCAAATAATAAAAATTTTAGAAACCCACAGATACACAGAAAGACAAATGGGAAGAAATACTGAAGGGCATCAAGCCCTCATACGTAAGTTAAGAGGCATAATCAGAGAGGAGCAGAGAAAGCCACAAAAGAGGGCAGAGCAGCCAAAGTCCCACAGGCCTGTACAAATACACGGAAAGTGTTTTGTAAGTCCCAGGAAAGTATGTGATGGTGATGGTACCAGGAAATGTACAGTAGGAGAAAAAGCAAAACAAGCAACGGGACGATATCAAGGATTTACTAAAGAGCAGGAAACTTCCAGCACTATTTTCCCTGCCCATTCCAGCAACTGCTCTGAGATAACTGGGCAGACACCGTGCAGCGGGAGCTGTGGCTGTGTGAGGTTGTCTCTACACACTGCACAAGGCTCTTACCTGCTTGTGCATAAAGCCTTCAGGCATTGGATGGTCTCTTGTCTGCATCATGTACTATGTGACCTGCGAGGAAGAAAATCAGCGAGCTGACAAACTTATGGAACAAGACACCTCCTCTCTTTCCTCCAGAGCTCTTAGGTAAGGCGATGATGAGGCCCTCAGCACCCACAATCACACCAAGATTCCACCTTAATGGACTTTCAAAAGACGGTACGATAGGTTGTTTATGCAGGAAACCACCAGACTGAATTCCAATACAGCCAATATTCACACTGCTATCAATCGCCCCCCCTACTCACAAGAATCCCTCAGCTCAATCCCAAACACCTCCTCCCACCATCTCCATCTCAGGAGAGATCTTTAAGCCCCCAAGCAAACCACTGCCTCATCGCATCGTGAGCAACCTGCCCTGATCCTCTTTCTTCTTCCCTCCCGCCCCGGCCATACCACCCTGAGCTGGTATTTTGTTCCCCCCTCACACAACCAGACCACATACAGACACAGTACTAATCCTGCGTTTGAAAATGTCTGCGGTCACCAGGGACCAGTCTTCCCCAGCCTCACCACTGTGTCGTGGTGAGCATCACTGAGGTAGCCGTCATCCATTCTCCTTACACCCTGGGACCAGGATGGCCACCCCGCTGGACACACTGGGAGAACAATCACGTGGAGAGGAAAGGGGTTGCCATTGGACCGTGAAAAAGCCCAGGGCTGAACCAGGTTCTCCAGGCGCTACAGTTCTTGGCCTGACCCCAGGAGTAACCAGTCCTGAGGAGCCACGGGGCAAACTGCAAATACTATCTGTTGGTCAGTTATTGCAGTATGTTCGGTATGATTATACCCGTCAAATTCAAACTCAGTAGGAAGAGGAAGAACACAGGAAGGTTAAGAACACTTGAAACACGCAGAGCTCCATGTCTGTGGGGCTGCGCTAGGAGAGCCAGGAAGAGCGTGGAGCAGCAACGAGCCTTGTGGCTTTCTGGACACTATGACAGACACTCAGCAATGATGCCCACGCGATCAGCTGCTCACCCTGCAGCACCTTTTCCTCCTGGAGCCTTTTCAGATCTCCAGCAGAGTGGCGAGGCCATCAGGACCGAAGCTCTGCACCCAGCTGTCAGGAACAGACAAAATCATCAGCACACACAAAAACCCCACGCACTTTTGCACGGCCTCCACCCTTCCTCACCTCTACTCAGCCATAGCGCAGTTCCCAAGGTCAAAGCTCCCAGTTTCTCATTGATAGCCCTGGTTTTGTCCAGCGTCCCAGCCCACACCCTTCCCCACCTCACCTGATGGGGCTGCTGCTCAACCTTGCTGCTCCAAGGGGCTCTTTACGGGAGCTGTCTGTGGGTTTACCCACGGGTACCTGAAAGAGCGAGCAGAGCCACGTCTGTCCCTCTTTTACAGGACGTCCTCTTTTGCCTTCAGCGTGGCTGTGCTGGTGTCACGCTGTACAGCACAGCACCTTCAAACCCATACTGCAAGCAAAGTATCCCTCTCTCTAGAAGACCCAGTCTTCTCTTCCTACCGTTTACGTTTAACGACATGAGGTATTTAAATCCCATTTGCTGCTCTTCTGCCTACAAGAGGGCTAGCACTTCATTGTGTGTTCCAAGAAATCCATCTTATATTCTGCTTCCAAGAAGCTGTCATTTGGGCCAGTTTATGGCTCCGGGTTAAGAAGGCTAAAGCCAAGGAATTTCCCTAAAATCTTTACCTTAAACTAGCACAGCTACAAGTCCTGAGATGTCATAGATGCCCAAATCACTCAACCACTTTTTTCTTTTTAAACCAGAAGCTACCTTTGAAAATAATGAAGGAAGTGTAGCAATTTCCCTGTCAAGAGAAGAAGCTGGCACTTGTCCATCTCCTGGTATTCTGGCAATAAGTTTCTGTTGAACAGGAGGGTCTTCCTCGAGTATGATGAGTATCTTGAATTAGAAAGGAAGTCATACGCTTTTGTGAATGACTTCTGTTTGCTTTAGAGGAAGACAAGTTGCTGCACTATGCCTGTGTGTCTCAACATCGGCTGGGAATGTACCGATCGTACCAGAAACTTCTGCTGCCTGGCCCAAGCGGAGGATGACAGCGGGGGTAATTGTCATCCCCTGATACCCTTATCTGAGTTGTAGCTCAAGTGGAACGATACTACTGTTACTGAAACCTTGAGAGTTTTGACGGATGGCTGAAGTCAATCATCTAGCAACCCTATACACAAGTGAGACCCTTTGAGCTCTCCTGGACCGCAGTGGGCTGCGCCCACAGTCTCCCTCCGAGATGAACGCTCATCAGAGTTTGTAAACTCTCGAGTTTGCGATATTCGGAGGACTGTCGCTGGCTGGCACGGGACCTGGGCTGCAACACTCCTCGAGGCTCAACCCTGTGCCCATTGAGAAATGCCAAGACATTTTACATGAGTATTTCACTGAATTCGAGGGGGATTTTTAACAGGTATATCTTTGTATATTTATCTATCTTTGCATCCGTGTGCGTGTGTGTTTGTACCCGCTAGCAAATATAGTCTGCTAAAATCTTATGATTTATCTTAAGATCGTGAATGATCCTCCGACTGCAGCTAAACACATGTAGTCCCTTAGACATAAACCATTGTCCGAGTCTGAGACTAAGATTGATCCAGCTGGGTCTTCTCTGAAGCTCGTGACTCAACGGGAGGGTCTCCCTTAATCTTTCTGTCCTTGGCCTCTCTATAAATCGTCCCAACTCAATTGTAACACGATACCCTGCTTTCGGCTGGGATAGAGGTAATTTTCTGGCTAATAGCCGGTATAGTGCTGTGTTTTGGATTTAGTATGAGAATAATGTTGATAACACGCTGATGTTTTAGTTGTTGCTAAGTAGTGTTTACACTAGCCAAGGGCTTCTCAGCTTCCCATGCTCGTTTCCTTTGTGCGCTTCATCTGTGGAGTAAGTGACAGAGTGAACCTTGCCATCGAACTCTGCTAAGTCATGCTTTTATCAATTTCTATTAAGATCACTTTCTGCTGATAGCTTCGACAGTGATTCCTTGAGCGGCCTCTAAACCGCTCATTCGTGATAGGCAGGAGCAGGCCCCTGGCTTCTGCAGGTGCACGTGAGGTCACTGGTGACCCAGTAGGTGGTAGGGCAGAAGCAGGCCCCTGGCTTGCGAAGGTGCTTTTGAGGTAACTGTTGTCCGAGCATGCGATTGGGAATGACAGGACTCCTGGCTCGTGCAGGTGCTTGCGATGTCACCGGTGGTGAGGATGTTTCAGACCAGGCGCAGGCCCCTGGCTTGTGCAGGGGCTTGTGATGTCTCTGGTGCAATGGTAGTTTAGAGGGCAGCAGCAGGCTGCTGGCTTTTGATGGTGCTTGTGAGGTCATAGGTGGCTGAGTGTGTGAAAGGGCAGGAGCAGGCCCCTTGCTTGTGCGGGCACTTGTGAGGTAACTCGCGGCTGAGTAGCTGTTTGGGTATGAAAGGACACCGGGCTGTGCATCTGCTTCTCACGTTCCCTTTGCCTGGGCAGCTGACTGGCTATGACGAGTTACCTGGCTCGTGCAGGCGTTTGTGAGGTCATGAGTGGCTGAGTAAGGGATAGGGCTAGAGATGCTGCATGATCCTAGTAGGTGATAGGACAGGAAGAGGACCCTGGTTTGTGTAGGTGCTTGTGATGTCACTGGTGGCTCTGTGGCTGATTGGGTATGAGAAGTCACCTGGCTTATGCGGCTACTTGGGATGTCACTGGTGGCTACCTGTTAGGGCAGGCACGGGCCCCTGCAGGGTTCAAGTGCTGGTGATTTCACTGGCGGCTCTGTAACTGTTAGGGCAGGAGCATGCACTGTTGCGAAGCAGTGGAATGCACCTCACCCAAAGAGAGGAGCAGCGATATGTTTTACTGAGGTAAAATAATAATTTGACAGAGTTCAGGAAGTTCGATGGAATTTAAGAAAGTTTAACAGTGCTCTGACAAGGTTCAGCAAGCTTGATGGCAAGGTTCACCTTACTAATTACTGCATGGAAGAAACATGCAACGGAAAATCGAGTTAGAATGATTTACGTAGAGACTGGAGATGCAAAGAGTAAAGAGGACCTGCACAAGCCAGGTTCTCACGCCTGCCCTATCAGCTACTGAGCCACCCGTGACATCATAAGCATGTGTAAGACCAGGATTCATTCAAAGTCCTATCAGCATTCCCGCCACCAGTGACAAAAAGACCTGAACAAGCCAGGTGCCTGCGCCTGTCCTATGAGCTTCTAAGCCACCAGTGACATAAACACCTGCACAAGGCCGTTTCCTGCCCCTGCTCTATCAGGAACTGTGCCACAGCTGACATAAACACCTACACAAGCTTAGTTCCTGCACATGCCCAATCAGGAACCGTGCCACAAATGACCTCGGAAGCACCTGCATGAGCCAGGTTCCAGCACCTGCCCTATCAGGTACTAAGCCAGGCGTGACATAAACAGCTGCACAAGCCACGTTGCCGCACTTGCCATATGAGATGCACAGTTCACCAGTGACATCAAACAGCAGCATAAGCCTGGTTCCCGCGCCTGCAATATCAGCTCATGTGCCAGGCGTGACATCACAAGCCCCTGCACAAGCCAGCTTCCGTTCAATGCACTATGAGCATTCCTGCCACCAGTGACATCACAGGCACCTGCCCAGTCACGAACTGTGTCGTAACTGACATCACAAGCCCCTGCACAAGCCAGCTTCCGTTCAATGCCCTATGAGCATTCCTGCCACCAGTGACATCACAGGCACCTGCCCAGTCACGAACTGTGTCGTAACTGACATCACAAGCCCCTGCACAAGCCAGCTTCCGTTCAATGCCCTATGAGCATTCCTGCCACCAGTGACATCACAGGCACCTGCACAGGCCAGGTTCCTGCACCTGCCCAGTCAGGAACTGTGTTGTAACTGACATCACAAGCACCTGCACATGGGCACCAGCAGCCCATCTCGTCCCTCCTCCCAGAGCCACCTCTGGCCAGGAGGAGCTCAGAGAGACCTTCGAGAGACACTGACCGCTCTGCTGGCCCACCCACCTGCCCACAGGTCCCTCCAGGAAGAGCTTTAATCCCTGTTCAGCTGTTGGGATTGCCTTGGAAAAACAACACTCAGTTGGTACCAACAGGCTGAAAAGCCAAAGCTAATTAAAAACACGTGTTGAACTTGCATATGTAATTCATGGGGTAGTTTTTCTCTCTACGTGTAGAGTCCATTGGTGGAAACTGGTAACTGGCGGGACTGGTAAGAGCGCAAGTGTTGCGCATCCAGGGAGCCCCTGGCACTCGGGCTGGCACCTTTTGGGCCATGAAGCCCTCCGAGGACCCAGGCAGCAGCGCCTGCGGAAAACGCAGACAGCTGCCTGCAGCTGCCTGCCTGCAGAGGGGCCGCCTTTCACCGGAACGAAACTGAGGGACAAGGAGCCCCCAGGGCCCGGCGGCCGCTCGCCCCATCCCCGCCAGCCCCACAGCCACAGTGCCACCGCAGACCAAAGCCAGGTACGGGGTTGTGCTTGGGAGGGGACCACGGCGCAGCCTCCCCGGCCCCTGCCCCGACGGGACACCGCCTAGTCAGGAGAAACGCCCAAGCCGGGACTGGAGGGAAACGAGAGGTGCCGGGGCAGGAGGGACTGGGGGGCAGGCAAAGGCTGGGGCAAACCGGGACCCCAGCTGGGCAGGGCAAAAATATCTGCTCCAAGCGGGGCGGGGGCAGGGGCAGAATGACATGCCCCATGGGGGGCCAGGGGCACAAAGAGATGCCCTGACCAGGACAGGGACAAACCAAATGCCCAGACAGGGCGGGGCAAAACTAGCCACCCCAATTTGGGCAGGGGCATAAAGGGCCACCTGAGCAAGGCCACAGTAAAGCCAGGTACCCTGTGTGGGGAAGGGGCAAAACGAGCCTCCGCAAGCAAAAGAGGGGAAAAACTCAGCCGTCCCGAGAGGGACATGAGGAAAGCAAGGCACCCGAGCAAGGCTGTGCCCAAACTGGATGCCTCAAGCAAAACATGAAAAGAGAAAAGCCTCCCCGAGTGGAGCAGGGGCAAAACTAACTGCCCTGAGCTGAGCAGGAGTACAACTAACTGCCCTGAACAGGACTGGGGAAGAGCAGATGCCGCGAGTGGGGCAAGGGCCAAACCGAGCAGTTCAAGCGTGGCAGGAGTTACAACCAGCTGCCTCGTTGGGGCAGGAGCAATACTCACTGCCCTCCGGGCGAGTCAAGGGGCTAAACCAGATGCTAAAAAGGCACCCCCAAACGCTTTTCAGAGCTCCAGGGTGAGAGAGCGGCTGGGTGGGGGCCTGGCAGCCAGCCAAGGTCCACCCAGCACGGTTGCTGAAGGTGCTTCTTTGGTAGCTCTAGTTCAGAGTCAGCCTGTGGTTGAATCTTGGGGGGCAGATAAAATTTATTGGAAATGAAGCTGTAAGCGATCAGGTGCTTTGCTACATGAGTCTCACGGACACAGTTCCTGTACCTGGGAAGAGTGGAAAAGAAACCCTCGGCAACCCGAATGTTCCAGCCAAAGCTGTGAACAGGCACGCTTACAGCCCGGGGCAGGTTTTTATTCATCCGGCTGGTGCGGCTCAGGGAAGAGGCGGGAGCTCTGCCAGCGGACGTACGGCCCTTCGCCGGCAGCGTGTGGGGAAGCCCAGCGGCTGCCGGCTGCCGGAGCTGCCCGGGCTGCGGCAGCTGCGTGGTCACGTGGCTCAAGGGGACACGTCCCCGTGCGGCCCCATGTCACAAAGGGGCAGTCATGCGGCACCCGCCCGGCGCTTGTGAGCTCACCTGGCCAGGGCTTGGTATCCTGAGGAGCGGGTCAGCGAAAGCTAGTTGGGCTGAGCTGGCCTTCGGGATAACTCGGCTCCTTCCTTTGCTACTTGCGTGCCTACTTTTTCCCAACCATTTATCGTTTACTGCCCGCTTCTCTGCAACTTCCATCCTCTTTCAAAGGTGATTATGATTTGACTTTCAGGACAGATCATAGAGTAGGTAGATATGGGATAAAACTATCGGCTGGTCTATACCTTCCGAGCTCTAGGCTTAGCTATTACACCTTTATAGGCTGGCCAGGGCTATGGGCAGAGTTTCTACTTGCTAATTCTTAGTTCTTTGCCATATCCTAGGACAGGGAAGTAGGGGGGTGGCAGTGTAGTCTGAGGCGTTGGGCTCAGCCTAGAATGACAAGAAGCCCACCCTGACTGATGCGGTAGGAAGGGAGACAGAAAAGGAGCACGGCAAAGGCAGCCGTTAAAGCAGCGGCTGAAAGCCAGTCACTCCTGCATACAAGGTGGGCAAGCGTGGGCTGGCGAGCCAGAGGGCTCTGCTGCTAACGCTAGCCACAGGTAAGCAGCAGCTCCTCCTCAGAGAAGGTGACATGCAACGCAGTCTTTCAAAAGGGCCTTGGTAATTGCTGTCAACTGGAGTCCTGTGACAGGGTCAGTAGGGCCATCAGCCTGCAGCTCTGCAGCAGTTACAGGTACCGCTGGAACACTTTGGATAGCGGATGCTGTTCTGTAGGGTGTGCTTGGGGGGGGTTTAATCGTTTTATTGAGCTACAATTATTTCTTTGCCATCAGGTGACGGGATTGGCGCTGATCGTCTCTTTCTGGAGCGCGTCCTGACATCCTTTGTCATCCCAAACTTTCCCCTCTGTTCCTGAGAGGAGCGATGGCTGCAATGGGGAATGACTCCCGTGAGTAACGGCTTCACCAGCAGGCTTGGACTTTGTGAATCCCTAAAGGCAACGGACGTGGCTGGTGCTCCATCCCTGAACGTGGATGTGCTGACAACCTAGAGTGAATTCTGGGGTGTTTCCTGAGAGCAGCCAGACTTACCCAGGCGTTTTCAATTCGACACAGGAAAATGCATTTTGTCACTCCTCTGCCGCTATGTGCAAGACTTTGAAAGATGGCATTGCTCGTAGAAAGATCTGACGTCAGTAGGGTTACTTTCTGTGCTAGGGACTTGCTTGTTTTCATCAAGTTACAATCGGGAAAAGGGAAGACTTGCCCTGATAATCCAATTCAAGACTCTAGAGGGAAAGGAAGGTAGCCCGAGGCACAGAAATCAGAGTGTGGGTTTGTTGGACTTTCAGCAAAGTAAGCAGGGGAACAGACTATTTTCCAAAACTGTTTCTTGCGATGGCAGTGTCAGGCTTCCCCCGATGTTTCTGTGTTGGAGGTTAGAGCTGGTTGTCCTGGGTGCTCCTGTACAGAACTCGACTTTTCAAATAGGCTTTCAGGCAACAATATCATCTCATCTCTTTTCAAATGTCATTTCCCTGCAGTCATTGCCGAGGGAATGGCTCCGCCACAAAGGATCCTCTGTCCCCCGGAGAAGATTTGCATGGAGTGGCAGCAAAGACAGAGAGCTGGAGCAGGACTCCATAACCTGGGCAATACCTGCTTCCTCAACTCCGTCCTGCAGTGCCTGACGTACACTCCCCCTCTGGCCAACTACCTGCTCTCTCGTGCGCACAGCCAGTCGTGTGAGTACTTTTATGAACTTCTCCTTGTAAATTTGTCGGGCACTTCCCAAGGATTCCCAGAATCTCGAATTTGATTTAGGAGAAAAGCAACCCTTCTTTGTCAGCCCCCCGAGTTGGTGTTCTTTGAACTCTCAAGCTAGAAGCCTCTTGTCCTACCCCGGTGTGTTCATCTTCAGAAAGGCACCGCTTTCTAGCCCCGGGTCTCGGGCCCTTTTCCTGCACGTTAAACTCTCTTTGCTTATTGCACAGAAAACTTCTGTCAGTTAAGCATCCCTCTGAAGACAGTTTTCTATGCACTAAAATGTCCCGGGCTTGTTGGCACATTGGCACCTTGGCAGAAGAGTGGAGACTGTTCTTGTAACTTCAAGATCTCCGTTAGGTTTGCCATTGCTATGGTACTTTGCTAACCTGAGAAGCTTGCTTCCCTCCCTCCCTCTTCAGGTCGTCAGCAAGGCTTCTGCATGATGTGCATAATGGAAGCGCACGTTAACGAGGTCCTGCATTCTTCAGCCAGTGCCATCCAACCTAAGGCTGTCATCCAGGTCCTCAGAAGTAAGTCATTTCAGGTGCTTTTACACGTTTCTTCCCTTCTTGTCAGAGAGAACTATTAACAACTTCTGTCTTAGGAATAGGAGAACATTTCCAGCCTGGCATGCAGGAAGATGCCCACGAGTTCTTAAGCTACACTATCAATGCCATGCAGAGAGCTCGTCCGAGTGGAAGCAGCGAGTAAGCACAAGCAAATTACCTTTGCAATGTTCCTGAGCCCTCTGGACTCCTTGATGTTCTCCCGTCAAGGAAACCCTATGCCCAGAGTTTTCACACAAAGCAAAACTCTTGGAGGAGATAACTCTCTGCCTTACGATTTGTTTCCAGCTTGGGCATCTCTTCTCAAGAAACTACCATCGTCCATCAAATATTTGGGGGCTTTCTGAGATCCAGAGGTACTTTTTAAAAATATTACCGTCCTTAGAATGATCTCTGGCTCCTTCTCTCTTTGTGGTAAACAAACTTCTAGTTTCTAGTATGCAGCAGTATGTCCAATGCCTCTAAAGTAGTATGTGTTGGTTGTTGAAACGGGCAGAGTTAGTCTCCTTCCCAACCTGAGAAGCATTTCTCTTTGCCTTCCAGTAACGTGCTTGAGCTGCAAAGCCGTTTCCGACACCTACGAAGCATTCCTTGATATTCCTTTGGATATCAAGGTAAGATGGTTTGAAATTGTGGTGCACAATGTTTCAAGACCCCTGCAGGGGGCCTAGTTTATCTCCAGTAAGCTCCGTTGATTTAAAACTGTGGGCTGTTACCACGCAAGAGCTTGGTGCTGGATGGGGAGGGAACCGGGCTTCTGGGCTCCTTCGGTGGAAGTCCTGTAAACGGCCTCCCCGTGCTGGGTGTCAGCTGGGCAGAGAGTAAGGATGGCATCTACAGCCCTGATGACACTGCCATACCACCCTGCTTTGGACTACCTCAATGCGCCTCTGATTGCTGCTCGGATGGCTTTGATTGCTTTTGCTATTTTTGACCATGCGTACCACAGGCAACTCTGGTACCGCCCAGGGGTAGCTCTTTCTTGGGATAAGGCTGGCACCACACGGGTAGCTATTTCTTGGGATTTTGGGTTTCCAGGAGCTTAGCGCTCTCCTTTCTTTCTCATCCAGGCAGCCTCATCTGTCACTGAAGCTCTGGAAGACTTTTTCAAACCTGAGCAGTTGGATGGTGAAAATGGCTATAAATGTAGCAAGTAAGATTATTACTAAAGACATCTTCATAGTAGATACTGGGTTACGGTATTGCATGTCCGGGAGCCCTAGTTACATTTTGACTTAATTGAGAAACACAGTCATGAGACAGCCTGGGTTTTTTCTTTTTTTTTCTTTCCCATACAACTAATCCACCCGAGTCATCCGGAACTTGGAAAATAATGCACTTGTTTCTAACACGGGTAATTTTTTTCCCTTCTGCCTGAGTATTTGGAAAGCTTTGATGCGAATTTTCTTCCTGGCATTGTCTGCCCTGGAGGTGGTCAACCTTCCTAGCTATGAAGTTGCCCGCTGAACTACCCCCATGGCCAGAAGGGAGAAGACACGTCCCATACGCAGCAGTGAGCTGAAGCGAGGAAGAGCTCTGGACAGTGATTTGGCAACAGCAGCTGCCTCGAGAAAGCAATCAACAGTTTCATTTCCAAGGCTTTTTGGATGCTTGCGTCTCTGTCCAGGAGACCGCAGTCCTCGGAGCAATAGCAGCCTCAGCCGGCTCTCTGAACAGTGTCGTTCCTAGTTCTTGTAAAGACTGTAGACTGCTGCTCTCCAAAGTGAGCCACCCTAGACCGAAGCTACCTTCCGTGAGAGCGTACGGACTTAAGGGGTCTGAAATGCAAACCTGCGCATACGATAGTTGGGCAAAACAAGCCTTTACGCAACCATACGTGGATGGGGGGTGAAGCGGGGAGAAGATTGGTTGCAACAGTTGGGTCTGTGCTTGTTTTCAAGGTGTGAACAGCTGGCCACTGCGTCCAAGAGGCTTGCGATACATCGCTCCTCCAATGTCCTGACAGTGTGCTTGAAGAGATTCGATCCTTTCTCTGGCAGAAAGATTAGCAAGGTATGTATACAAGTGCACTGCAACTTTGTCTGCTTGGAAGGAGACATTTCCCGAAGGAGAACCCTTTTTTGGAAGTTGTTAACGTCTGCACACGATGGCTATCGAGTGCAGCTGCCTAAGAAAAATCAATGCAATAGCTCTGGTAGCTGTGCCTTGCTCTTTCCCTTGTGGTAAGAGGAGAGTTCCAATGCGAAGATAAGCACTCCGCTGTGCTCGTAAAGAGCTGGTTTGGCCGAGAACAGTTTTCTGCCACTTCAATGACGAAATGGCAACGCCTTTTTTTGATGAACCGAGAAGATCTATTTCTATACCTCTAGCCTGTGTTTGGTGGCAAGGTTTCCTCAGGCTGCTTCCTAAAGACTCTCAGGATAACTTTTAGTCTTCTCGGTCTCTCTTTAGCTTGTGCAGTATCCGGAATATTTGGACCTTGGTGCATACATGTCTCAAGCGGCTGGAGAACCACTCCTCTACTCCTTGTATGCTGTCCTGGTACATGAAGGTTCCAGCTGTCAGGCAGGACACTATTACTGCTTCGTGAAGGTAAAAGTCAACTCTGCGATTTGCGTTGGCGCATGGTGTCCTTCAGTGGTGTTCTCTCTGTGTTTTTGTTTTAAAAATCCTGCAGTTCATCTAAAGATAGCGTTGCCTTTCTTTGCAGGCCGGCGATGGACGGTGGTACAAGATGAATGATGACTCTGTAGGTCTTTGTGACATCAAGACGGTTCTCCGCCAGCGTCCGTATTTACTCTTCTATGCCAGGTAATAACAAGTGTGGAAGGGTGTTCCGAATACACTCCCTCTCCTGTTACTGATCGTGGTGGTGGTGTTCTCCTGTGGTGGGTTTTGCTTTCTGTCCTAGGAGAGAATGACTGTTTGTCTAGTTAAGTTCTGTCTGTTCTGCAGTTTGCCCGCTCCTTTCTTCTCCCTCCTTGTCTGGCACTAAACTCTTGCGCTGGTGTAAGTTGCTGGCTGTCTGCTCTCTGAGACTGGCTAGCTGCGAAAAGAGGCGAAATGGAGGTCCGAGAGGGTATAAAGATGAGTTACTGCTCTGAAAGGGACAGACGTGGCTGGAAGACCGTGATCTCATTTCCAGCTTCTAGTGCTGGTTCAGGCTTCTGCGTGTCACATCAAGTGCTGCCAGACAATGAAAGGATGAGACTGAAGGCACGAGGAGGCTGCGAGAACAACCCTAGACTAAGATCACTGTTGTTTCTCCAGGCACCATGATCTGAGCCCTGGAGCAGGTGCTGAATGCCAAGAGACAAAGAGCACTTGTGGGGCAAAGCTGGATCAAGTGCAGAAGAGTCCATTTTCTGGCGTCACCGTGGGACTGAGGAATCAAGAAGGTGGAGAAAATATGCAGAGGACCCAAAGGAAGAGACAAGCACGGGACTCTGCAGGAACTCCCCCTCAGCGCTGCGGCAGGAAGAGAGCGCGCTCTGACTCTGAGCAGGGGGGGAAGCTGAACAGAAGTCAACCAGACTGTCGCCTCCCAGCCCGAGGCGCACTCGCCACGCAGAAACGCAGAAGCGCGCTCACCGTCAGCCGGCGCCTGGCAGTGGGAACCTGTGCAGCTCTTCCCACAGGGAAAGAAACAGCCCCTGTGAATGGCAGAAGCTCCAGAGGGGAAAGCGTGCACGGCTTGAGCGGCCACAGAGCAGACACGCAGCCTGGCTCGGTAGGTGAGCAGCAGCCGGGGAAATACTCACTTGGACAACGTGCGCTCCCACCAGTGCCGGTTCACCCAGAGCCTGCAGGCTCTGGCCAGGCACCTGGAAAACAAACGTGCAGAAAGAGGAAACACGCCTGTGCAGAGGGGGATGAAAGTGCACCCAAAAGAAAGCGGTGAAAGGCAGAAGCGAGCATTCTGGTGATGCAGAATTGAAAAAGAAATGCAAGAAAGTGAAGAAGAAAAAGAAATCCAAAGAGAACTCCGGAGAGGAGGACTAAAAAGTAAGCATTTGCAGCATCACCAGCAAATGTTGCCTCACTCTTTGCCACGTGTTTCAGGTGCATGGCTTATGGACAGAAGCGTTCAGTACTTGTGACGGAGCTTGCCATCACAACCTGCAATTTACCATCAAAGGCCGCAGACAAACATTATCATAAGAATGCTAATCATCAAACTTGACGTTTGGGATCGAAACAATAAAATTGCATCATAACCAAACCCAGTCCTAAGTGGTGCTTCTGATTTTTGTAGAGAGTTTGACCATGTGAGAAAGAACAGAGGGCTTTGGGGTTTTTTTGAAATTTTTTAACTCGAGACTTCCTTCATGAAAGCACCCGTGTGATCCAGAAGGGTGGAAGCTTTCTACACCTACTGAGCATATTAAATTAGCATGCAGAGATCTCAGGGAAAAAAAATGACCGGGAACAGAGCATCTTCAGCGCTGCTCGATTAGAGGCTCGGGTCGCCTTTGTGTGATTCATGTTGTCTTCTCCAGCTACTCAGCCACCAGGAACATCACAAGCACCTGAAAAAGCAACGGGCTAGTTCCTGCCACGAATGACATCACAGGCACCTAAGCAGGCCATGCGTCTTTTCCTATCCAGCTGCTACTCAGTCACAAGTGATATCACCCGCATCTGCACAAGTGATTTAAAAACTCCTACCCTATCCATTGCTCAGCAGCAAGTGACACCACAAGTACCTGCAGCAGAAGCCAGGTTCCTGCTCCTTCCCCGTCAGCTGCTCAGCCACCAGCGTCTTCACAAGGACCTGCACCCTCAATTTCCACATGCCATCTTTGTCACCTCCATCTCTACCTTGTCTCCTGTCTCTCCGGGCTCTTCTCTCTGCCAGGCACTTTCCTCAGTCACTCCATGACCTCCCAAGGCCTTTTACTGTTATTGTGCTTCTGTGGCAGATGTTACCTTGAAAGCACTGTCCCAGCCACGTGACCTGCACCTATTTCTCTTCTCCCTCTGCTTCGTGCTCTGGCTGTTTGATGCATTTTTTGACCTCGGAGGCCCTTGTACCCTGGCTCCCTCCTGCTCTTAAACCCTGCTCCTGCAAGAGAAGGGGCAATCAGTCAGTGTCTCCTCCATGGCATCTCACCTGCATCTCTCTGACATGCACATCTGGCGGGAACTGTCACCATCAGCCCCAGCTGTGCGTGAAGTCTTCTCCTGGCACAGGCGCAGCTCTGGGTGTGCTTGGTGTGGAACACGGCTCCTGAAGGAGAAGAGCAAAACTCAAAGTTGCTCCTGGGCAACGTCCTGCTGGGAGAGCTGATTTGAAGGCAGGTTTGCCGCAGGTCCTGAGGCTGGTCCAGGGGTGCTCCCTGTCCCCCAGCTCGGCCACAGCTCCCACACCTGGCTCCTTCCAGCAGGATTCTGGAAAGCCCGTTCCCAGCTGTGAGCGCCAGGCCAAGGGCACGGGGCAGAAACAGCCCCCACCCCCGAGGGCCCCAGCACCCAACTGGCCTCTGCCCCCAAACTACTGAAACTTCCAAACGGGCTCTCCCTCTAACTGAATTACCTTCAGTTTTCAGAAAAGAAACTGTATGCTTCCAGATTAGGTAGCGTGAGTAAGATTTTTAGAGGGCGATTTGGGCTCCAACTCCAGAACAAAAGGATTTCCATTACACAATCTCAGCCACCTCCTCCATGATCCTCTTGTCAGTGACCCACAAAAACTGTGTTGTAGAAAGTCTAGTGGCTATTAAAAAGCATCCTCTCTTCCCCCCCAATCTTTGTTTCCCTTATATCCTCAGACTACCGCAGTAATTATCATACTGTAATTCTGTAATGACCAGCAACCTGAAAACCCTCCAAAGCATGGATGAGAAGCATCACTAACTACGCACCCACCTCTTAGTCTTCTTGCAGCAAGGAGCCAGTGCTCTGTGACCGAGCACTTCTGCATGGACACCTCTCTCTGACAGGAGACTGCCGGGCTGAAAACAAAACCAAAATCTTAAGTTGTCTTGGCTCCAGGGAAAGCAAAGAATTTTTGATACCGATACAAACAAGTTCAAGAGAAAGCAGGATAGTGGAAAAGGCGGAAAATGTGATGTGTCTCACCCACCTTTAATTTCAGAGGAGGTTTCAAGGGTGGTTTTTTTTTCTCATGTACAGCACAGGTGAGGAAGCACACACCTGCCTTTTAAGGAGAACTGAAAAGAGTAAGACTATCAAGTCCGTGCAATTACTCTTCTTTGCAGGATACATGACTCCTTTTTTTACATCTCAGTGGAGAGCTTTAATTTACTACCACTAAGTTCTGAAATGGAAACAGCAAAACGTTCTCTGTAAATTTTTGAAAAGAATAGTAGACTGTTCATATAAACTGTAAATGACTTGTTTCCACTGTCAAAGTTTATAACGCTTTTGAGTATCTTTGCCATCTTCATCTTCTTTGCCAAGACTTTCTTCTGATAACGCTATAACTACTGTACCTCAACATAACATTAAACTCTTCAAATATCATTGCAGATTCTACGAAATCCAAAATGCCCTACATGGATGCCTACAGGTTTTGCTATTACCATCACGTTTAAGACACCATCGATCCTACCAAACCTACAACCTGCAAAACCTGGAGACCAATTTATGCAAGACACGTGACGGAATTTACAAGCGGCACAGAGGAACATACGTATCCATCTTGTTCTGTCCTTGCCAAAACTGCGGGTGACCTGTCATCAGCCTCAGTGACTAACTGCAGGCAAGACTCTCTCATCTGGCTTAGCTCAGATGCAGCTCCTAGGAAAACGGCTATTTCAGAAGTCAGGTCTTGTGATTTTGGGAAAGCGTTTCAAGGAAATGTTTTAAATACTCTAGAATGGTAAGGCTAAGCATGGTAATCTCACTCCAAGTCCAGCTCTGCCACAGATTACATGAGCAATAACGGGCAAGTCACTGGTTTGAACTTCCCCACCGAGAAAACAATGTCAAATGCATACAGTTTATGCTAATACCTTTGGTAGTTTTTTTCATTAAAGATGGTAAAAATGCAAAAAACCAGGGTATAATTATCTAGCAGGTTCTCACCGCAATACCCCCTCGCATTAATAGCTGGACACCAGGTAAGGAGTGTATGTGCTCTGTTCACCTACCTACTCACTAAAACTAAGTAAATTTTAGTCCTTGGGAAGCACTACCTTTCTTTTTTCTTTTTTTTTTCTTTTTTCTCTTTTCATGAAAAGGGTGGTGCTGCTTTCTGAATTCAAGATGAGGTACATGGAGTACACAGACAATTCACTACGTATCTGAACTCCCAAGTCAAGCTCACAAGCAGGACGGATCATGGCACTGATCGGCTGCATACAGGCCACCTGAAAAAAACCACACACACACACAAAAGAGAAAACTTCTGGGCATGGACTGGAAGTCACTGGTTCAGGACTTCTAAGGAGGCCAGAAGATAACACAAAGCCGCAGCAGAAAAAAAGCAGTAAAGCCAAAGGCATTTCAGCCACACCAAATTCATCCCACTTCAAGCTCTCCAGCTCCTGAGTAAGATTTCAAGTGCCATGTCCACACAAACCTGAGGAACTACGTACCTTCAGCGCCACCGAGGTTCCGCTCCCCAGGCCAGCCAAGAGGGGTTTGAATCGCTCCACCCCATCTGTTTCTGCTCTTCCAGCAAAAGTCTCCAGCACCTGCTCACAGCTGCAATGAGAGAGGATCAGCAGCTACCCACAAGCCAGGGCAGGAGGGCGCACGTGCAGACCAATTACAAAATGAAGAGAAGAGCCAGAGGCAGAAGAGAGACTCCACAGAGAGGCCAGTCGAAAGCTCAAGAGCAGCAAAAGGCAGGATTTCTGTCACCACGTCCACGCCTTCGGGTTGAGGCAGAGGGTACACAGAACCTTCACTGCATCGATCATCAGACAAGGGACTTTGATATCAACAGCTCTCGCCAGGAGCAGCACCCCCTCTTTTGTACCCAGCGGTGTTTGATTCCAAACTGAAAAGAAAGGAAAGCTGGAATTCATGTCCGAGACTAAGCCAGCTCTAAAGAGGAGTGAGATGGGAATGCCTCGTGATTGACAATGCTCTGAGGAATAACCATGGGAAAACACTTGTTCCAAAACCTTGTCCAAACCCCTGTGTTACCCTTGTTTCGGACAGGGCACAGAGGAGTGACAAGGAAGGGAGCGATGCATCTCAAACCACACGCTGCCAGCAAGAGACAGCCTTTCAGGGAAACTTAAGAAGCCTCAAAGGAACATGTGGACTTGGGAGGAAACAGAGACTCTCCGTTTACCCAAGGAGAGCGGGGAAGAGCACACAGAGGGACAAGGAAGCGCCCCAGCTCATTCACGGGAAAGGGAAAACAGGTGTCCACTGCACAGGAGTGTCAAATAATAAAAATTTTAGAAACCCACAGATACAGAGAAAGACAAATGGGAAGAAATACTGAAGGGCATCAAGCCCTCATACGTAAGTTAAGAGGCATAATCAGAGAGGAGCAGAGAAAGCCACAAAAGAGGGCAGAGCAGCCAAAGTCCCACAGGCCTGTACAAATACACGGAAAGTGTTTTGTAAGTCCCAGGAAAGTATGTGATGGTGATGGTACCAGGAAATGTACAGTAGGAGAAAAAGTCAGGCTGGCACTTCACTCTGAAGCATGAAGCACTTGATCCTCTGTGCCAGAACCGCGCAGGCACTGGCCAGGCAAGCTGCTGCCTACTTGTTGCCCTGCCAATACAATATATAATTGAGGAAAGTAAAATGCAGATACAAAGGTTTTTCTCCAAGTATTTGATGCTGACGCCTTCTCGCCTCCAGCCTTCCTGCACCTCAGGAGCTCAGAAAACGACAAGAAGGGAAAGCAATGAACACTGGTGCTGCACGACTCATGGAGTGGCTTTTCCACTCAGAACAGTGGTTGCTCTTCATCATTATGAGGACTAATTGTCTGGGTTTGGGGGAGTGCCTTGGAAGCAATGCAGGGGCCCAGTTTAACAGTGTGTCATCTAGAGAGAGGGAGACAGTCTGTGGCCCAAATGCCTCGCACAACAGCCACAGTGTGAGAGACAGGGAAGCATTATCCTTGCTGTATTGCTGAGACACCAACTTCAGTAATGATGAGACACCAAAGATAAGCAACTTCCCCCAGGTCTCACTAAGCATGCACTCACGTTTTCCAATTTCCTTTCACTGAACAATACAAAAATTCTCTCTACAACAATAAATTACCCGTGCCCGGGACCATCCCTGGAATGGAGGCCAACTGGCACAATTACCCTTGTCCATTTGGTTGCATTTTGTTGTGCAAAATTTGGATGCAGAATAGCTTCATCCAAAATGCCCACTGGGAAATCCCTGGGACCACTCCCACTCGTGAGCGGTGCCGAGGAATTTGTTGAGCTTTTCAGCTGACATGGGCCAAACCTGTACCTGTAAACCTCCAAACGATTTAGCACTACAGATGATCAAGGTCCAGTTCACGGGAACACTCACTGGTGCTGTTTCATTCAATACCACAGACGCTGCCAAAAGTTCTCCCTCAGACAGCATCTCACGCTAACACACACCGGGTAGGTTTTTTCAGTACTCTCTTAGTATTGAAGAGAGAGTATTCTTTCGTTTAGAGCTGCATTTAGTGGTGAAAAGTGCCAGCCTGACAGCTCTGAAGCAGGAAGCACTTGATCCTCTGTGCCAGAACCGCGCAGGCACTGGCCAGGCAAGTAAACAGAAGCAGAGGAAAGCAATGTGAATAAACCAAGCTCATCCGCTATCTCAAGGAGAGAAGAGTGGCTCATTATCTTAAGAATACGGCCTAAGGAGCATCCGGCTTCAAATCCAATGTTCAACTGGAAGTAATTTTTTCCCTTACTGTGATGAACAGGTAGAAGGTGTGTAGGGGGGTTTTGTTTGGTTTTTGGTTTTAAACTTCTTACTTTTAAATAAAAAAGGGAACAAAAGGTATTAAGCATCTACAAAGAGACAAGGTACTATCAGAAGTGCAGGATCAAGTAACAAGAAGTGACTGAAGAAATGAAGACAGAAAATGGGAAGGGTCAGCAAGTACCTAAGCACAATTCACAATTGTGAAGCGATCCTGTCAGCATAGCACTTTTTGCCATCAAAATACTCGATCAGCAACCGTTCAGTCCTTCAGACAAGAGGACATCAGAGCAATTGAAAAGGAAAAGGGAACACATATCTTGAAAGACAATGTCTGAAGAGGCAGTTAATTTGGAGGAAGGAGAGATTGGAAGAGATCTCCAGGCCCATCATAAACTTAACAAACTCCATATTAAGCAATAAGGGGTTGGCTGGTTGCTTTCTACTTTATTTCCATTAGAAGTCTGCTGCAGAACCCAAATCTTCTAAGCATTAAGAGTTTTTTTCCAGTTTTCAGCCTCAATATACTCAGGGCCAGGTGGCACACATTTTTTCTGGTGCCCACACCTTTAAGCTTAGCAACTGTTCTCCCTAAATGGTATTTCCCTCTTCTGCATTTACAGGAGTCACCCCACTCTTCTTCCACTTGCTTTTCTAGCCTAAGCAAATCATGAACTGATGTCATCACGCATGTCCATCTCCCATGTCCCAGCAATCCCTGCAGCTCTCCTCTCCAGTTATTCCGGGGGGAGTTCATCTTTCTTGTACGTGAAGGACCAGCAGAGCAGCCACGTCAGATGAGCTGTGCTCTGTTCAGTGGCATTCACTCTTCCCTACGGTTCCTGAAAATACTTTGCCTGACACACTGCAGTGCAGCACTTTCTTATCCCACATCACACTGTTGGCTCCCAGCTGCTCTCCTGTGCTTCCCTGTAGCTACCTGTAGGTCTTTTCCCCCCTCCTCAGTTTTGGCCAGCTGAAGAACATCCAACTTAGGGCTCTCAAATTCTTTCCCCTCTTCTAAATATCTTCTTGGTGGTCTCAGCTTTCTGCCCTTCAGAGAGGTAGCTTATCATAACAGGACAAAGCTAGCACTGTTTTTTCCCCAAGTAAGCAAATACTTGAACTGTTTATTTAAATACAAAAATTAAGAGGAAGGAAAAAAATGACAGCTAAGTGGAAAGTGAAAGTTTAATTTGGTGCTTAAGCAACTTGAGTACTTATGCTGCAGCTGAAGCAGAGGGCTAGCACTTAGACATCTGATCATGATAAAACCAAAAATCCGTTCACTAAGATTTCAAACTACAAAACAACTTCATCTAAGGGAAGACAAAATGTATATATACAAACACTGCCATGTGTTTATAGTGCCTTCTCAGCACAACGTTTCTCTTATGGCATCAAGAACTTACTGGTACGAAAAATTACAAATTTTAAGTGCTATTTTAAAGCAAGTTACAGTAAAATCAACAGTAGTGGGAAAAGAGTCAAGAATTAGAACTTGCAGAATGGGAGATGATTCGTGACTTTCTCAACAGCTTACAACCATCTCACCACCTGGGAATGACATACTTTGTTAGTACTGGTCTGGTTCGAAACTCAGCAGGCTGGCTTGTTCATCACTGCAATTTTTCAATCAGAGGAAAGAACGAACTGAGGAAGAACTAAGCAGAATGAAGGCCAGCAGGTACCAGTTTCAACTAACCTTCACCTGGGTGCAGAATGAAGCTTCTTTCTAAAAACAAAAATTGCATCTCTATCAGGATATTGGCGATTCTAGGAAGTGTCTTTTTTCCACCCTTTGCCTCACTAAAAAGCTTTTTGGCCCAGATGCTTTCCTCCTCATGCAGAAATGTGAAAGTATTGGGAACCTTGCACATTCGTATAGGAAAGCTGTGGCCCACTTAGCTCTGTAGCTGGAGGGCAGGTGCTGCAATGGTCACGTTCACCTGCAAACAGCAGTTGTCTTTGCCTTACGCCCTAACATCTCACAGGTGAACCGTGCCATGAGAAAAACATGCTCAGTTACAACTTCCTGGCTGGATGAGCAAGGCCACCACCAGTGGGTCTGCAGGTCAGAAGCCCACTGCTGGTGCCACACCTCAGGTTCTTGACACAATGGGAGGTCAACATGAGAAACTTAAAAGTGGCGTGCTTACTGCTGGAATGCCAAAAATAAAGGCGAGAGATGGCCTGTGTGGGACTTAAGAAAAAGAAAGGAAGATCTTACTCTCTCTCTATTACATTTTCCAAAACGAAATGTGCTATGTAAAAGGCAATCAAGACAGGATTAATAACTACCAACAAGTAAAACAGATTTCCTGGATTTCTTCTGGAATCATATAATCCCTCTCCTAAGGAAACGATCTGCCTTGAAGATGCAAGACAGTCAGTGGCATTTCTACGGTTGCTCAGCTACATTTTAGTTCATCTGTTAGCACACAGCCTGGCTTTTAAAAGAGGTTGTACTGGACGGAAGAGTCAGGGTTGAACCGAACTATCACGTGAAGTCGAGGGGAGAAGAATACAACAAAACATATTTACCACAACCTGGTATATAGTTGACAAAACAGCACGACAGACTTGCCATGCCATGCCATCTAAAAGATGCTGCTAACGTCTCTGTCAGAAGCTGTTGTTATGTTATGGGCTATTGTTATACTCATGAAACAGCCAGCCTTCATTGGCATGAGGACTGGAGTGAGACCCCTGTGAATTACTATGCTCACTGACTCACTCTGCAGAAAATAAACAAATAAATAGGATTTAAAAAAAAAAAAATCACATGTAGCACAAATGATGGCCTTCTTCAGAAATGAATGGCTCTGTAGATAAAACAGTGGGTTAGATTAGTTTCTCATTAATTCTTAAGTTCTCTGTCCTCTGCTTTGACAGGTGCTGATTCAAGATCTCCCTGTACTCAGAAGCTCTACAGCTGGATACCCCAGCAGGAGCAGTGGGGGACAGCAGCCACATAGACCAAGACCTCCCACTTACTCTTCCTGTTAAGTCAATAAACCTTAAGGAGCATAAGAGTTATTCCTCTGATAGCAGAACGGGATGAAGGGGCTTGAGATTTTTAGAACTTCATTTTGATAACATTTCACTGTTCCTTCATAGCCAGAAGGAATTTAATTACAGGAATTTTCGTACCACTCAACTGGTAAAAAGTTATACAAGCCTTTTTATCCTGTTTTATCCTTTCACGCTTCTTCCATAAAACCATTTTCCACTCTCCAGCTCACAATCTCTCTAAGCAGAAAAGTTCTATCTGCTGCACACCTGTCATAAACCAGGTAAGGTATGACAAAGTTTCAAGTATATCAGTATTTATAAAATTAGAAACTTTAAAACGCAAAAAAGAAAAAAGACTGGTGGGGGGAAAATTATTTTCTACCTTGACTGTTAGGTACTTAGGCTGCCAGTATTTAACATTCATGTCTCTGTATTTCAAGGTCAGGATTGCAAGAATTCTGCTATTTGTGGATATCAGTGAGAGATTATCACCAGTTCAGGTGCTCCACCTACACTTATTCACAGATGTGATTTTTTTTCTTTCTTTTTTAATGTTTAAAAGGTTGAATCCACCCTTCCAAGGTATAATGGGCAAAAGAGCACATTCTAAGTGAAATTAAGTTATGCTTCGCTTGATTTAAATACAGAAAGTTAGCTCCACTGGTACATTCATCCACAAGAACGTTAACACCTCCAGTTTCATAAACACCCATAAACTATATTTTTATAATTATAAACAGCAAATTACTAAACATAGTACAACACTCTATGAAAGGGAAAAAGAATGCATGCACTCAGCATTTTCCTTTTGGACTAGAAAATGAAAATCTCTAACAACGGATAAGCCTGAATTAAAAATCAATCCACTCTGGACCCCAAATGGGGTATGGGTTATGATATGCCACATATCTGGACTTGACTCTTGAAAGCACTACGGAACTTCAGGTTCTTATGCAGAGGCTTAACTAGAGTCTTAATTGGCAACTTAATTTGGGACGTGAAAGGTATCAGCACTACAGTACCATGTGCAGTCAAGAAAACTGGTCTTGCAGTTCGATTCCAACGCCGCATCCTCAAACCAAACGAGGCTGGTACATCTGAGGAACAAGGATGGAAATCTCACCTGCCATCCCGAAGTTACGCTGTGGCACTTCTTCACTTTTTGTCGCTTTCCTCAGGCTTGGTCAATCTTTTGCAGAGTCTGAAGCAAAGGCCCATAGCTTTTTCCTGTTTGTAGCAGTGGATGTCTGGGTTTTCACAGGTTGGTTTGTTGTGGGGCACCACTCGTACCCTGGCTTTGCCTTCATAAATGCATCCTTCTACTAGAAAAGAAAAGGAAAATTACCAGTCATGCCATTCATGCCATTATACTATCCACAGGGCAATAGAATGCACTGCTTGTAAGAGGATTTAATACAGTAAATAATCCTTAAATATCTTGATTTTTTAACAGTTCAATCACGAGCTTAGACTCTGACTGGCAGCACAATCTAACAAGAAGAAATACTAAGAGAAGTAGAGCTGTATTTAAAAAAGTGGGGTTTCTCTTTCCTCTCCTGAAGGTTTATCACCCAGAGCAGGCTGAAGTTCTGATCCTGCAAACTGTTCCCCAGTGCTTGTATGCTCGCTCTGGGAAACAAAGACAGCTATTCAAATTCTTTTGCAGGTACAACCTTTGTTTACTTTCTAGTTTGAATGAAATCAAAACATACATTTAGCAACAAATGCAGCATGAATTTCAGAATTATGACTTTGCCTTGCACTCATTTTTCTCTAGTAGATCTGTATTTTAGAATATTTGAGTATATTCTTTCCCAAACCAGGCACTGAAAATAAAACACCATAAAAGGAGGATCATCTCATTTTCAGTAACTTCTGATACATCATCCCAGTGTTCCTTCCAAAAGGTACCACGCTGCATGGCTGCATAAAATAAGCTGGGACCATTTGAAACTTTCTTTGGCCTGGAGCACACAGCACGCATCTCAGCTGTTTGCTGTATTCTTGGTCTGAGGCAGCAAAACGAACGAAGCCAGGCTACACATAGTGGGGTAGGGGGAAAAGGTCTGGATCCTACACAGTTTGGGGGGTAGGGGGAAGGATTAGAGCCTACTTTATTCTCAGAATGCGACAGTGATGTTTTCCAAATACCTTGCTGACCAGACCAAAGCAACATTTTTGAATGTTAGCAGCAATAAAAAGAGCACATTTCAGTATTTTAAACGTGTTGCCATGCAAGGTGGAGAATGGACGACTCAGAGGAACATGCCATACATTCCAGCTGCAGATGTTTGCCTAACAACTGACAGGGACGTACAGCACTGGCTGCCGGGGGAGGCTAACCAGTAAGGACCAGTGCCGACCGCAGGGAGGAGGAACCCCACACCTTCCCATGCACTCGGCTGCTCTCAATGGCAGCAAATGACCAGAAGAGCTGTTTTATCCTGAAGGACATGGCAGGGCAGCTGCAGGAAGCTTCTTCCGTGATTGCACATCTTCCCACCACCCAGCTGTCATCAGTCCCAGTTACGGCACAGAGAAACACCCCTGCTTCATGCACGTGCCTGCACAGAAACAGAGGCAGAGGGAAGAAATCCCTTGGGTATCAAATACAGAAATAGCACGGAAAACCTGCCCGGCAGCGCCCAGAAGCCGTCGGAGGCCTTTAAGAAGGACACAGCAGCCATTGAGGACAGTGTCCCTGCTGCCAGCCCCCACCAGCCAGCCCTGGCTCCACCCACCAGCAGAACCATGACAAAGCCCAAAGGTGAGTTTTGGGGGCTGGCAGAGCCCGCAGGTGGGCGGCCAAGCTGAGGAAAGCTTGCATCGCCCCGGGGTCGTGTTGGCTTTGTTTGTTTGCTTTTTCAGCAGCGGTGACCACCCCAGCAGCCCTGGGGAAGCCCGCAGATCTGCCCGAGCAGGGGCCAGTCACCTTTGCCGAGGCCCTTCCTGAGCAGGCAGAGGACACCACCATGAAGCATACGGTCCACTGGCTCGACACCACGGACGGCGAGGACACCATTCCTGATGGCCCCGACAGCCCCAGCTTGACCGCCTTCCTCCACAAGCTCCCCGACCTCTCCGAGTATGTGGTGGAGGGCGGCTGCCCCAAGGAGCCAGCAGTGGTGGTAGGGCTGGGGGACAGCGAGGACACCGCCCCCAATGTCCCCGACTTGACTGCCTTCCTCAATGAGCTCCCCGACCTCTCCGAGTACGTGGCCATGGGCGGCTGCCCCAAGAAGCCAGCAGTGGCGGCAGGTCTGGGGGACAGCAAGGACACCGTCCCTGATGTCCTTGATTTCCCAACAGCCTTGCCAGCACCACTTTCCTCAATGAGCTCCACGACTTCTCGGAGCATGTGGCGGACAGTGACTGTCCCCAGGACCAAGCAGTGGTGGCACGGCTAGGGGACAGCGAGGACACCATCTTGACCGCCAATGGCCCCCACTTGACCGCCGAGGTCCTCGATGAGCTCCCTGATCTCTCCAAGTATGTGGTGGAGGGCAGCTGCCCCAAGAAGCCAGAGGTGGTGGCGGGGATGGGGGATGGCGAGGATGCCGTCCCTGATACCCCCGATGTCCCCAACTTGACCTTAACAAGCTTGATCCTTAACAAGCTCCCCTACCTCTTGGAGTACAGGGCAGAGGGCAGCTGCAACAAGGAGCAAGTGGCAGCAGCAATGCTGGTGGACAGTGAAAACACCTTCCCCGATGACCCCAACTGCCTTGCCAGCACTGCCTCCTTCAATGAAGTCCCTGCCTTCTTGCAGTACGGGGCAGAGGGCAACTGCCCCAAGGACTGCCTGGCAGTGGCAATGCTGGGGGACGCCGACACCTTCTGGGGGGTGGCGGCCTCCCCCTTGCAGGACCCCAAGGGGAAGCAGGGTGGGGTGGCAGCAGACCTCCCCGCCTGGCTGACGGTGAGTCCCTTGGAGACTTCTGAGGAGACCTCTCTGGAGAGTTCTCCAGAGGACAGTCCTGTGGAGAGTCCCTGGAAGGATCCCCTGAAGGGTCCTCTGGAGAGCCCCCTGTGGATCCCACTGCTGAGTCCCCTGCCCAGCCCCCCGGCTGCCCCCCAGTGCCACCCACCCCACATGGCCCAACCGGTGGAGGAGGCACTGCGGAGGCAGCCCCGGGTGGGTTCAACCCGCTCGCCACTGTCGCCGGGCGTCGTCTCCTGCCGGGTGGTACCCAGATTGGGCAGCCAGCAGGTCAAGCGCCCCGCGCCAGCTGGCACCCCCAAGACACAAGAGACCTTCCCGTGGGACAACATGCCACCCAAGAAGAGGAAGGAGATGGTGGTGCGCCAGTTGGTAAAACATTCAAAAACCCCGTGGGAGGGGAAGCCGGATGGGGACGGTGCAGCAGCAGGCAGCAGCAGGCAGCAAGCGGGCAGCAGCAAGCGGAGGGCATCCGACAGCAACAACGTGCCCACCAAGCGAGCCAGAACCCTGAGGGACGCCGCGGGACAAAGTGCTCCACGCCCCCCTGACTGCTGTTGATAGGCTGATAGAGAAGGTGTGGAGCACGGATCCCTGCGACATGCGACCTGCACCCGCCCATACCAGTCCCAGCCCTCTCCCATATCTCTGTTTCTTTCTTAATTCATTAAAGGTTTGATGTCGTTTCACAGCGCCTCTGCCTGTGGTCATTCCTGCAGTGGGAGGTGGGGGGGTTAACGCAGCCCCTGCCGCATGCGTAGATCTGACACTCCACCTCTTCACCCCAGTATATGAGGAACCCCCCATGATTCCAGATGGAGATGTTTAATCAGAACCTTAATTCCCAAACTCGGGGTAAATGAACTAGAAAGAGCTGTTAAAAATCTATCTGCTACCATGGAACCCACAGACAATTGCACAGTAGATGCCACTTTAGCCTTGCAACAGGAAAATTCTTCTTTAGCTTTGATACTAGGACAAAATCATCTAGTACCTGATATGCTTAACCTGCAACAAGAGCATTGATTCATACCAAAGGTAACAAATCTCACGATGTCCGTGCCATTTCCAAACACTTACAAACATTACATCAAATCGCAGTATCTCCTGGTGGAGTTTCACTTTCTGACCTCTTTAGTTGGATACCACCCTTAGATTTGCAACAAATAGTAACAAAAACTATTATTATTGTAATATTCTTTATCCCATTACTAAGTTGTTTGGATTGTGATTAAGCTTTGAGTTGCCATATATCATAGAACCAAACGATCGAACTCACCGATAGTGATTAATCTCGCATTTGTCCCCCGCTTGGGAAAGTCCTCCTCCTCCTCCACCACCTCTCCGTCCACCGCCCAGCCATTTCGCACCAGTAGAGGCAAGAGAGGCTCGCACTCTCACTCTGCAGGGCTGTTACCCCAACCACTGGATCACACCGTTACCCACGCCACAAGGGGTGGAGTGTGGCGAGACGCTCCTGGCCTCAGGTATGGCAGGGGACAGTGGAAAGCGCTAACAGAGCGTGCTTGCGCTGCTCACACAGCTGCACGGAGCCCCTCGCACACAGAAACCTGTGACCAACCGCGTACAACTACTTGCGGATCACCAACCCTTCTGAGACACGTCCAGCTTTGCATGTAAAGGACATGCCTACATCAACTTGTCAGTCATACAACTGAACAGAGAAGGTGCAATCCCAAAAATAAGGTGCCCCAACACCAACTCGGGGTAGCTCTCAGCTGGTCCAGGGGTGCTGCCTGGAGAAGGAGATGTCCTTATGTCATGAAGGAGAACACGACAGGTCCACAATTTCCCCAACTGTTGCTCATCAGTGGGTAAGATTAATCGTTAACGGTGTTGTACCTCGCCTACATGGCAAGTGAGATTTCCCCTTCTCTCTTTCGCTCATGCTTAGATTGCTTGCGCTCTACTCAGGCTCAATGATATTGATTGTCAACTTATATTATTATAATACGTTTGAACAGACTTGGTCCGTAGACCGTTGGTGTTTTATCGTCCGATACCCAAAGAACCCTTGTCGTGTGACAGGCATCCACCTCTGATGGAAGTTTTAAGCAATAGCCCGCGTTTGCCAAAGAAAGCTGGCGAGAGAAGCACCAGGACGCACGCAAAGAGAAAGCCCGACAGAAGTGTCCTCTGCCCATCTAAAAAGCCAAGGGAAAAAAGGACTCAAAAACCAGAGCGGCCTTTTCCATCACCCCGATTTAAAGCAGAGCAAGCAGCTTTTATTTTAACAGCGTTGAAGAAATCCCTAATAAGGCCTCCTTCAGAACACTGCTTCGGGGTTCAGGAGGCTCAGGTAGACCAGATTAAATGCTCAGAGCTACCAACACAGAACAGAGAAATGAAGAAACTATTATATAAAGTAATATTTGTACAAGGAAGAAAAAAATTCACCTTTTTCATGATTATAACAACTGTGATGTTTACTTCAGAAAAAGATGGGAATGAGGGAAAATAACCTGCCTAGGTTGAAGGTAGAGCATGACCAGTTCATGAATGACCAGGGATTATTCCGTCTAGAGAGGGCAGGAAAGACATCCCAGGACTAGGGTGATTTTTGCTTCTGATGAAACGGTATCAACGGCCTGGCAGCGTGAAGGCTACAGAAGACTACTGAGAAGACTGCAGTCCCAGGCTTTCTGTGGGACCATTACCCTGCAATGGCCTTTGCCTTGGCAAAGTGATGGCAAATCAAACATTGCCACTTGAGCCCTCGAACTACGTCGTCACGATCCCAAGACTGTATCTATCTATAGTCTATCTGTAAGACTCGGATAGATTTAGCTGAGAAAATAATGAGGCCAAATGAAATGTATCTCCAGGAGATAAAACTGTCGGCAGGAGCTGGCTCATCCTGGGACTCGGTACCACTCAGGCACACGACCTGCAGTCCAGAGGTACCCCTGAAAAGACCTCGACAGCCTGCATTAACACACCGGTACGCACTTGAGATGTAAACACTGCCAAGTCATCTCTTATTTGCATCCACACAAAGAGGATTGAGCCTTACTTCTGCTGAAACTCTCCTTACAGACAGCTCATCTTCTGTGTTCCTAAACTGTCGTAAAGACCTGTTCTAGCGCAAAGGCTCGAACCCTGCCTACGGCGAAGAAGCCATTTAGACAAGCCCCGCTTTTCTTTCCTCACTGTTGTCTTGCTTCCCAGAAATCAATCAATACCCAAAGCTCGGGTATGAAGACCGTATAAAAAAGCCAACTGCAAGTGCCTTTACTTGCCACTATTTTTGTCAGGCAGCATTCTAGGAAGAAACTAGCTTGTCCGGCTTGTTTTGCTACAGCTTCATTACCTTTAAAGACGACACTTCTTACCTCTGCTACTCCAATACAGCCTCACAGCCCAGCAAAATCATACTGCAGGTAGGAAACCTTCACCATACAAAGACAGGCACGCTACAGGCACAGTTACTCTCAAAGAACAGGCTCTTTCAACCACTCTTCCTCTTGCTTACCAAAGTTCAGATAGTGTTAGAAAACAACAGCAAAAATGCAGCACGCTCTCACGTTTTACGGAGCCCATTATCTCAGCCATTCAACCTTAAGTCCAACTCGAGTCTGAACCCCAGAATAAGAAATGCTGTCTTAAAAATCTCCAGAAAAAAGAAGGGCTTTGAAGTGGCAAGACCAGAAAATGTTCATGAAAGCCCCATCATGCAAGTACACATCTCTGATCACAGGCCAACTGCACCGTTACCTGAGGAAGTGATGTTCTCTGTGAACAGGCAGCCACTGACATCTGGAAACTAGCTCAGCGTCTCTTGTTTATTAGTGCCAAGCACGCAGGTTGGAATTGGAGCTGGGGAAGAAAACCACAGGCAGTCAGTCTGGTTTCATTCAAGTCCATTAGGAGAAGTCCAGTTCACATTTACAGGAATCACAGCAGGCCCCACCCGTCCCTGCAGTCCCCAACACACTCCCTAGGAGCAATAAGCGCAGAACAAGAGACCTTCCTTCAAAATAAGGCCCACAGCCTGCTCTTTCAACAAGATGCACAGAGCACCAGCTGAGAACCACCTCTGCTTTAACTACGCCTAGCTCCACCGTCTACATAAGGAGATCGGCTCCCAAATGATCCCTAGCCCTAAAGACACAGATCTTCCTTAGGGCAATGCTAGGTTGTCCTGGTTTTGGCTGGGAAAGAGCTAACCTCTTCCTCGTAGCTGGTATAGTGCTGTGTTTTGGATTTAGGATGAGAAGAATGTTCATAACACACCGATGTTTTAGTTGTTGCTGAGCAGTGCTTACACTAGCTCAAGGACTTTTCAGCTTCTCATACTGCCCTCCCAGTGAGGAGGCTGGAAGTGCGCAAGAAGTTGGGAGGGGACACAGCCAGCACAGCTCACCCAAACTGGCCAAAGGGATATTCCATACCATATGATGTCATGCTGAACAAAAAAACGGGGAGGTTGGCCGGGGGGAGCTGGCTGGGCATCGCTCAGTGGGTGGTGAGAAATTGCATTGTGCGTCACTTGTTTTGTATATTCTTTTATCATTATTATTATGATTTTTCCCTTCCTTTTCTGTCCTATTAAATTGTCTTTATCTCAACCCACGAGTTTTACCTTTTTTTCTGCTTCTCTCCCCCATCCCACTGCAGGGAGTGAGCAACCGGCTGTGTGGCGTTTAGCTGCCTGCCAGGTTAAACCACAACACGGGTAAATACCAGAGCACAGGGACGCCTGGTCATTCAGGTTAAGCTGATGGGGAGGAGGACTAGAAAGAGAAAAATAAGATGAGGGAAAAGACTGAGGAGCTGAGAGAGAAAGAAAGGTGCAGGGAAAAGGCCAGAGAGATAGACAAATCAAGCAAAACAGGGACAAGGAGTCTTACAGAGAGATGGAAGAAGAAAAAGTAGGGTTGGGGAGCAGCACGGAGGGACAGAGAAAGTGGGGGGAGAAGAAGAAGAAGGAAGGAGGGATAGAGAAAGGCAGGGACAGGGAACGGGACATACAGACAGAGAGAGAAAAAGAAGGACAGTGAACAGGACGGAAAAGACTAAGAAACAAAGAGAGGGTCAGATCCGGACAAAGAGACCAAGGGGAAAAATAGCAGCAATGGCCTGGAGGGTAGAGATGGAAGGAGAGGAAAGAAAGGCCGAGAAGCAGGACAGAGGAAGAGAGAAGAGAAAAAAGAGAGAGCCAGCTGGATGGGGTACAGCAAGGCAGTGCGACAGAGAAATAAAGACAGGAAAGATGAGAGAGGAAGCAGGGCAGAGGCACAGCGGGAGGAAAAAAGGGTCCAGGAGCAGGACAGAGGTGGAGAAAGCAGCAGCAGGGACAGAGGGATAGAGAAAAACGACAAACAGGATGAAGGATGGGGGCAAAGGGAGAAAGACAAGGAGAGGGGCAGGACGCGGATTGTCAGAGAAAGGCAGAAACAGGGAGGCAGGACAAAGTGAAAGACAGGGAAAAACAAGAGACAGGGAGCAGGACAGAGATGGAGGGGAAAAAAGCCTGGGTTGGGCAGCAGGACAGAGAGGTGGAGAAGGAAAAGACAGCGCTGGGCCGCAGGACAGAAAAGGTGGGGACAAGAAAAAAAAGGACAGAGGAAGCGTGAGAGGAAAGTAAAAGGGAGAGGGATCTGGGCAGAGATGGAGAAAGAAGCAGCAGGGATAGAGGAAGAGAGGCAGAAAGAGGGAGCAGGACAGAGAAAGAAAAATAAGGACAGGGAGCAGGAAGGAGATGGAGAAATAATCTCGGGTGGGCAGCAGGACAGAGAGGGAGTGAAAAAGGAATAGGGTCAGGGAGCAGGACAGAGGGACATAGCAAGAAACGGTGGGACAGGGAGCAGGACAGAGCGACACACAAGAATAACGACAGAGAGAGAAAGGCCGGGATTTTGAGCCTCACAGGGGGATGAAGAAAGAAAGAGAGGGATCAGGAGCCCTGTGGAGAGCTGGAGGAAGACTAAAAAAGAAAGGGGGTCAGGGAGCAGCAGTGAGGGACAGCGAGAGTAAGAGATGGACAGGAAGAAGGACAGCGACAGTGGGACACAGAATGAAAAAAAAAAAACAAACCAGAGACAGTAAGCAGGACCGGGGGGAGAGAGAGAGAGAGAGAAAGTGGGAGAGAGAAAGAGGAGGGAGTGGGACATACAAGCAGAGAGAGAAGAAGCAGGACAGGGAAGAGGCCAGAGAGATTGTGAAAAACAGAGAGGGATGCAGATCAGGACAAAGAGGCAGCGAACGAAAAAACAGCAATGGGCTGCAGGACTGAGGGAGAGGAAGAAAAAAAGAGGGGCAGGGAGCAGGGCAGAGGGAGAGCAAGAAAAAACAAAGGGGCGGGTAGAATGGCAAAGAAAGAGAGGGGCTTGGAAAGAGAGGCAGGAACAGGGAGCAGGATACAAGAACAGACAGAAGAAGAGAGGTACAGGGAAGCAAAAATGTTACACTAGTGAGGGAAAGGCGGGGGGGGGGCACAGGCACAGGGAGGGACCCGGACGCAGAAGAGGGGTGACACGGCCCCAGGGGCCCAGGACTCACCGCAGTTCCCGCTCTCGGTGCTTCCAGACGAACGTTACAGCTCAGACATTTCTGTCTTTGCCTCTCTCAGCTCTTACAATATGAAGCTTCCTAGACACACAGTCTCACACACACTACATGGCTGTACCGTACTTTTGGCTATCCACACAGACCCCACGGTGCATGCTGGAGATCTGGTCGGCTGAGGAATCTCAGAGGGACCCTTCCTCACTTGGAGAGGCCATCTGCCTCTTGTCTGCAGCCAGGGGCAGCTTCCAGCCAGATCCCCTTCGTGTCCTTCTTCAGCCGCTTTACCTTTTTCCGATCTCTTCAACTTCAGCCTGAGCCAGATGCAGCCAACGACATCCCTGGGGGAGGAACGGACAACCGAGCCCTCAGCACAGCCTCTGGGAGAGGGAAAGAATCGTGATTACTGCAGCCGGCCCCAGGCTGCAGCCCCTCCTGCTGCAGGAGCTCCTGCAGGCACCGCTCCTTCCCCGCGCTGGCGCTGACAGCACCCACGTTAACGGAGGATCGAGTGTGCCCGAGGCCCAGCTCGCTGCTGCCAGGACAGGCCGTGGGGCGGCCTGGGGCTGCAGGCCAGGCCTCAGGGGAGGTGCTGGGGCCGGGGCAGCTGTAGGGGGTGAGCCGGGCCAGGGCGGCTCAGGGGGGTTCTGGGAGTCGGGGTGCCCAGTGCCTGTGCCCAGGGGGTTCTGTCTCCATCTCCTTCCCCTCCCCAGCTCTCGGATCACTCCCGGGGCTGCCCCGGCCAGGCCTGGCTCCAGCTGACAGGGAGCCCATCGCACCGGGCGGTTTGGAGCTCTCCCCCACCACCCCCGCACGGTCCCAGCCCTCACCTCAGCCGAGACGCAGCTGGAGCAGAGGCTGCGCCTCCCGAGACCAACATGGCTGCCGGGACCCTGAGTGTGGGGAAATGACAGCTCCCGGCATGCCCTGGGAACCAACATGGCCGCCTGGCAGCCCCATGCCCCAGCACTACAGCTCCCGGCATGCCCTGGGAACCAACATGGCTGCCTGGCAGCCCCATGCCCCAGCACTACAGCTCCCAGCATGCCCCGGGGCACGCCTTCCTGCTGTCTGACCCTGCGGGGACACCGTCCCCCAGCCCGGCCCTGCCCCCTCACCGGCTCCATGGCCGCCTCCCTGGGGCTGCTCTGCACCCCGGAGCCCCGGTGGAGCCGGGAGGAGGAGGGGAGAGGGACAGAGCGGCAGAGAGGGGTGGGGCAGGGCGGTGGGGTGGCCGGAGAGGGAGGGGACACAGACAGAGCGACGAGGAGAACGGGGGGAGCTGGGCGGGGAGTGGAGGAAGGAAAAGTACTGGTGAGGAGCCGGCAGAGGGGCAGAGCGGGAACGAGGTGGAGGGCAGGGGACGGCGGGGTGCGGGAAGAAAAACAGTGATCGGCAGCAGGGGAGAGGGGCAGAGGGAGAAGAAGAAGGGCAGGGAGGAGGACAGAGGGACGGACTGGCACAGGCAGGGGAGGGAGCGGGACAGGGGGGCAGAGAGACAGAAAAGGCAGCAGGAGAGCGGAGTGACAGCGAAATGGGACAGGGAGCAGGACAGAGGACAGAGGGGAAGGGCTGAGAGGGACCAGGGCGGGGAGGGAGAAAGGGAGAGGCAGGGACAGAGAGCGGGGCACCGAGCAGGGGAAGGACGGGAAACAATGCAGAGAAACAGAGGGATGTGGATCAGGGCAAGAAGGCAGAGAAGGACAGAACAGCGATGGCCTCCGGGATGGAGACAGAGGAAGAGCAAAAGAGGATGGGGAGCAGGACGGAGGCCCAGGGAGAAGCACAGCCAGCTGAGCAGCGGATACGGGCAGGAAAGAGGGGGCAGGCTTCAGGACAGAGAGGAAAGATAAGGCCAGGAAGCAGGACACGGTGATAGAGAAGAGGGAAGGACAGGGAGCGGGAGAGAGGGGTGTGGAGAAAGAAAAAAATAGCAGCAGGCTATAGGACAAACAGGGAGGAATTAGAAAATACAGAGAAAGAAAAAACATAGTGATGGGCTGAAGACACAGAGGCAGGAATTAAAAAATGGGGTCAGGGAGCCGGACAGAGAGTATTTTTGGAGACACCAAAAATAGCAGTAATGGGCAACTGCCCCGTTTCTTGAGCACTCCCCAGGAACTGCATTACCGGGAGCCTCAAGAAATGTGCTGCCTGCAAAAGCCCTGCCCTGGGCCCAATCCTGCACCCTAATATTGGTGATGACCACCTTTCAGAGTGGCCAGGACTGGGGAAAAAAAGCCCAGCTGTGGGGGAGGAAATCACCCAGCTCTTTGTTTGTTTGTTTGCTTGGTGGTTTTGCTTTTTAAAAAAATACCATTTAAGCTCTACATACAAGGAAAAAGGAACTAGGCGTACCAGGTTGGGCACATTTAAAGCCCAAACCCATTCAACAGGCGCACAAAGTATCGCTGGCTCCCGCTGCGCACACTCCACCACCTGCCTGCAGGTACAGGCATCCGCCCTGTTTCTTGAGCACTCCCCAGGAGCAGCACCAGCAGGCAGCTCAAAAAACGTGCTGCCTGCAAAATCTTGAGCATAGCTTAATTCTGGGCAATTTTTCCTCTTTTTAGGCCTGCTGTTTAAAGACTTACCTGTCGAGAGATGGCTCAGGACCACACCAGGGCTGGCACCACTGCTTTCTGGATCCCGTGGCAGCGATGGGCAAGGGGACAGGTTGTTGGATCCCAGGGGCAGGTACGTGTGCGGGGTGTCAGGGTCACCCCTGCCTGTTTTTTTCCCAGCGAAGCCCCAGCTGGTGCTGGCCCCGTGCTGCAGCCCCGGGGCCGAGGGTCAAGGAGCCGAACATTTCTCTGGGCGCTGCGCCCTGCCGAGCCCCGCCGCCGGCTGCCCTGGTCTTCCCCCCGTTGCCTCCAGCTCTGCTTTCTGCCAGCGCCGGGGACAGTGCAGAATGCCTTGCCTGCTCCCCGCTGCTGTCCTGGCCCGCGTCTGCGGTTCGTACGTGGTGTCCACATCACACAGCTGATTTGGGGGTGGCAGGTCTCTCTTGAAGCATCCTGGGAATGGGGGCAAAGCAAATGCAATCCCTCCCTTCTGATCTTTGTCCCCAGGGAGACGCAGTGGAGACGGACCGTGCGCTGGAGAGGGTCCTGCAGGGAGGTGACAGCCGATTGCAGAGCGGTGCTGAGACCCGCCTGACAGCAAAGGCGCCACAGAGCAGCCCAGGTGAGCTGGTTCTCTTGGAGACCACCAGAGCAGCCTTCCTCCACCCCTGGTTTTGGTGAGAGGTGGATCAGCGCAGAGATGTTCCTCAGGCATCCAGGCCTGAGGAGGGTTTCCCAGTGCCCCCATGAGAGATCCTGCTCCTGGGAAGTGCCTCCCCATAGAGCAAAGGCCATATCCAGCCACCCGGCTCTAGGTATGGCTGCCCCGAGGGGTCTTGCAGGGAGGACAGGGTCATCTGCCTGGTGGCTCTGACACAGAAATGTTAAGCTGAAGCCCTGTGGTCATGGCTGGCTTGGTTCAAAGTCTCCGAGTGCCCCAGCCTTTCTCCCAGGAGTGTCTAACCTGGGCACTTTTTCAGGGTGTGACGGATGATGTGAAGATGATGATGTCCTGGTGGCTCTGTCCCACTCCCACTTCAAAGTTGTGATGTCTGAGATCTGGGGCCACCTGAAGGCCCTGGCAGAGATCTCCAGGGAGTTTGTGTTCAATGTTTTGATGTCTTAGGGCTACAGTGTGCTAGGATTATGGATGCTAGGGTTATTGGATGCCAGAGGGTAAGCGAGTTAGGATTAGAGCGTGTTACTGTTATGGACAGGGTCTGGGTTTGTTGGCCCGAGGTTCCTGGGGTTAGGTTGGTTTTGCCTTATCTTGTCTTCTGGGTGGTCTTTTTTTCAGAGAGTCCTTTTTAAGCTTGTTTGCCTTTTTAGGGTTTGGATAGGGGCCTTTGGTTTTTGTATGACGTGTCTTCTGCTTGTTTTTTTGCTGGTCTGGTGGTTTGTGTGCATTTTGTGTCTTGTAACCACCATTTGTGGTCTAATATGTCTGACTGGGCCAGGCAGTGTCACTTCTGTTGTGGTCCAGCTCATTTCCACTGAGTCAGTAATTAGGTGGTTAGGTGTGGAGGACTTGCCGTTCGTGGAGAATGACTGCCAGACGAATAACGGGCACTTCTGGGGTGTGGGAGGACTTCTGGCCCATAGGTAATGACTGCTGGAGGACTAAGTGTACTTCCGAATTTGTGTGGACTCCCAAATTCATGGTAATTTCTTCTGCCTTGAGGAAGAGCCATGAGAAGACACCAACCGCACGGAGGGACATGGCTTTTTGGTCTTTGCTTTTGAGTAAGAAACCTGCAAAGAGGCTGCTATCGTTAAATTTAGTGATGTTTTGTAAAGTCCTGGACTGAGTATCATGTGACTTGAACATCACTGAAAAAATGGTAGAGGTTTGTCAGCCTGTTCTGGTTGCTTCGTTTTTGAACGTCTGCTCATACAGTCCTTAGCTCCTATCTCAAGGCACGACATGTGCTTCGGGCAAGGTTCATCATCCATGACAGTGGATGAGAATCTGTATTTCAAATAGACTTCTTGATCATTTTGAATTTTGGGGGGCCAAATTCTTCTCCGGTCCGATTCGTTCATCCTTGGTTTTGCCTCTTTGTGTGGCTAGCGAAGAGCTCGTAGGAGGAGCAGAAGGGTCAACACTGCCGTTTCCACATTGGTTGCTTGTGCTGGACTTATCAGGATTATGTCCAGCTGCGGTTTCTTTGCAGGAATCTCTTTTTGAGCCACTTGTCCATTTTGTGAGGGGTAGTGGTCTCAAGGGGAGACCTTTTGTTCCTCATTAGCACCTCAGGGGTTTACCTGTCATTTTTCGTTTGTTTGTTTTCTTTTTATTTGCTGTGCTTAATTTAAAAAGCTTATTGTAGCTCTTTGGATTTCTGTCATTAAAGGAAGTCTCTAGAAGTTCTGCCCAGGAGTGAGGTGTCCAGAAAGGACTCTCCTCTCAGCCTTCAGTCTAGAGAAGTGTCTGGTAGTGGTGTATGTTGAATAGTAATGTAACTCAAATGCATCTTCAATATACAAGCTTTGCCCTTGCTCCTGATATGCCTGGGGGATGATTCTAGCAGCGCATAAAGAGCATGTTCTGCTGTGCTTTACCCGTTTGAAATAAGCCCTCACCAGAAATGTCTTCCTTAGTGCCTGCACAGAGCAAGAACTTCCAGTAGCCAGAGCATGCTGACCTTTGGGTGGCTTCAAAGTGACAGATAAATGTAAATAGGTTAAAAAACGAGTCCTGTGGTAGCAGTGTGTGCGTCAAAGTCCACCTGACTCTCCATGTTACTCAGCATGTCACAACTTTATGTGGGTAAAGGTGGATGAAGTCAGTATAAGCAGGTATTGTAACTGGCCAGGCAGTTTATCTAAAGAAATGAAAAATTACCTTTGCTTGGAGTGGCATGCCTTCAGGTGTAGGGGTGCATTGCCGTTTCCTTCCTTGGTGTGAGCACAGAGAACTGAGAGGTGTTTCCATCTCTGGGAGGGAACCCATCCAACAGCCGTCGTCAGCCTCAGGGCTTGTGGTCCTTGATGGAGGTGTAAGTGCTTGGGACAGTTTTACTTGTGTGGTGTTTCTTGTTCGGCTTCCAGGTTTTCCCCTTAATGCTTGCTCTTTGCTTTATTTGCCTTTATAGTGTTTTGTGAATGTTCTCCATTCATAGCCCTGAGCACTGAACTACGTGTTCCTTTCTCTGAAACCCCATCAATAGCTTTGGAGTTTTGCTTGGGAGCAGAGAAAATGGGGACCCTTTAGAGTAGAGAAGAGAATTTAGTATGAGAAGCACTTCAATGATAAGCATCTTGTAAGGTTAAAAGTACCGGCTTTAACTTTTTTTGGTTGCTTCTGAATTGTTTAGCAATAACTACTTAAAAGATTGATTGCTTCAACAAAAGAAGAGATCGCTTTGATTTCTGTGTCTGACTAAAAGAACTAACCTGAACGTACCGAAAACTGATGTGAAGAGCCATTGTTTGTCATTATGGGGTACCACATCTGACTTGTAGAGCTTTCCCTGTGCGTAGGGTGGTGTTTTGTACGTGGCATTGTCCAGTCCTCTTTTTGAACTGAACAAGTTACTCTTTCACATCTTTTTGCATAGTGTTTCACTTGACGTGCAACTTTCTGCTCTTTACATGTCAGCTAACGGCTTCCAAAAAGACAGGAGATGGCTCAGCGAGGAGATGGGGCGTTCCTGCATCCGTTTCTGGCCTCTGGTCTGTGCTGCTGGGTCCACGTCCCCCTCAGTTGCTGGATGCAAGGCAAAACGTTTATCCTCATTAAAATTACTTGTCTAATTTCAGAAACTGTCCACACAGACTTCAAAATTAAACTTTTCATAATCTGTTTGTGCACTAGTAGAGAAGCAGTGGGTTTTTTTTCAGGGCTGTGCCTGTGAAAGAGCTTTTAGGAGCTTGTGATCTGTCCCTCGACCCTCAAATGGTGCAATGAGGAGTTTGAGAAAGCCATGCATGTTTTTTGATGTTCACCAAAGCAGTTCTTATGTAGCTTCTAGCCAGAGGTTGAATATTTGCAGTCAGATTTTCCATCAGTCTTTGTACAGTGCCTAGTAACCTTTTTTTTTCCTGCATGATCTTTGTGCACGGGAGTTGTCTCTTACATGGTCATGGTCATCTCTGTAAGTAATGCTGCACACGTTTGTACAGACGCTGGACAGGCGAGAAGCTGTAATGCCAATATGGAAGGGTAGCTTGACGCTGGGATCATGCTGTAGCTCTCACAGCCAAGGAGATTTGTGTTTGTTTGTTGTTGCTGCGTTAGAGGAATTTGCCAGGTTTGGTATCTAGTGTGAAACCGCAGGGATCCTCTAGTGTTTCAGTGGTTAAATGATGGTCCCTATCAAGGTGACTGCTGGAGTCTGGGAGTTTCAGTCCATGCTCACTAAATTGCCTGCAGGCAATTAGCGACCTGGGGGGGAGTAATGCAGTTCAGGCTGGGTTGGATGTGGGCCAGGGTTTAGAGCGGCTGCAGAACCTGGACGTTCAAGTCTTAGCTGTAAACCCTGAGTAAGAACAGAGGAGGGGGAAAAGGGTCTTCAGAGGCCGTAGTCATGATCAGTTTTCGTCCCAGGGGCTCTGGTGCTTTGTGGGCAGAAAACTCTCCCTGAAGCTCCTTCTCCTGAAAGGGCTGTTATGCTCTGTACCTCTTGCTTCCTTTTAGATCTTTCTTACAAAACCAATTAGTTTTTTGTTTGGGGTGTTTTTTCCCCTCTCTAGGATGTGACATGCCTCTGTTTTGGAGAAGAGCAGATCTGCTCAGAAATTTTCATACCAGCCTTGAAACTCGTTTATTAGTGTGAGGATGATAGTGAACGAAGGGGGAGGAGGGGAGAAGAGGCAAAGAAATGGAGGGAGCGAGGAAAGGCTCAGAGGATTTGCAACACCTCGTGCTGTATTAATCCATTCAGGAAGAGATTCTCCCCACTGCTCCCAGAGCATTAATGTGCCGCTCCTCTAGTGTCAGAAGAGGTGACATGCCAGTGACACAGCTGTCACTCCTTGTCCCTGACTTTGTAATTGCCTTGAAAGCCAGGGCTACGGCCTTTCTCTTAAGAATATATGTTAGAGGTACGAGTGCACAGGGGCAGCAATGTGAACAGTGGGCAGTGAGAATAGGCAACGTCTCAGTCCATGGACAGGGAACTTGTTATTCCCGTCTTTGATGGTGGGATGTCGTGGGCTTTATCATCACAAGAAGGATGTTCTTGAGAGGACGAGAAACAGGGAACTGCTCGCCTGTCTTCCTAAGATGCGGCATTAGCGAGCTACCGTTGGGTTCCCAGTCTCTGGGAAAATCTGCTTTCATACTAATTAGCTAGTACGTATTAAAATGAATTTGTCCTATCTTCATTTGCCGATGGAAAATCCAAGTGGGCTGATCCCCGCGTGGAGCTGCTCCAGGCAATGTTGTGGAAGCCTGGTGACTTCATCACCAAGGTTTTTCCTTATTTAGCTTTTTGGTTCAGACTTCCTACCTTGTTTCCTGAAATTTAAGACCCATCCCAAGCTGTGTTGCCATAGCTGTGGTCTGAAGAATACCCGGTGTTCTTGCAAGTGGTTGCCGAAATTGTTGAAGCGATGTCAAGCTTCCTCGTTCAGGGCTGTTCTGGCTGGAGTAAAAGGGGAAAAAATGACAATTCCTGTCCTGGAGTTTTCCTGGAGGAAATTTTCCAAACCCCAAACCCCAGGTTGAAAATCTTCACAGTGGAAATTCATTTGCAAATAATCTGGTGCTCCTGAAATCAAAGCACTTTGTATAACTTGCTGCCTTCTCACGCTTTCCCCTCCTGACCCCTGGCTGTGCTTTCCTCCCCGTTACCACCTGCGTGAGGGTCCCCGCAGCAATGTCCGAGGGAAACGGTGTGCGGGTTTGTGTGTTACAGGCCCTCCAGCCAGCCTGTCCCGCAGTGGTGGGTATGAACCAAAACTATAATTTTCAGAAGGCAATGTAAGTGCTTGGGAAAAAAAAAAATCCATTTTTTCATGAAACTTGGTGTGAAATTTTCCAAGCTGTTTCAGGAAAGGAAATCATTTGAGCTGGAGCTACTGTGTCAAGTATTTCTCACTGGTGAAAATCTATTGATTTTCTCTCAACTTTAAAATTTTCCCACCAAAAATTTAAGCTTTGCAGACACTAAAATCTCTGTCAGGAAGGTCTTACCGGTTGGTACTCTGCTGCTGTGCGGTGCATATACACTCTCAGCAGAAATTAGTTTATTCTATCATTCTGCATCTGCTAGTTGAGGATTATAATCTCTTGTCAAGAGTAATTGAGCATGTGTTTGTAAGATAAGCATAAGCGACAGTATTGGCATAAGTGACAGTATCACATTTGTGACAGCAAATAACCCTGTCCTGGCCCTCTCCATTGCTTGGAGATGGGCGTATTTGCAGGGAGATGTAATTTGAAATGGTAGAGACCCCGCTTCAGAACAGGAATGGACACCTGTTGCATGGTGGAAATGGTGGCAAGCTTTGTTTACTTCTTTATTTCTAAGCCCTGCAGTTGAGTTCCTCCTTAGGGATGGCAATTTCAGTCGTTGCAATAAATGCAGGACAAGGTTCTTGTTCTGGAGGTGCAGCAAGGTCAGTAAGGGGCCCAGCCGAGGAGTCTGTCCAGCCATCTGGGCTGTCTTCCCCCAGCTGGCGGCAGGGTCGTGGCCGTTGACAGATGTGGAGTTGTTGTCATTGAAAATAAACACCTATTCTGCTCAGATTGTGAGGAGCAGCCAGCCTGCCTCTGTTACAATCCCAGGTGTGTGGTGTATGATTGCACGGACCCTCACATATACATGCACAGAATCGTTTATTGTTACAATACAGGAGTATTTACCATAGCGGGGAGGTCCCGCTGTCTCCCCCAGTCATCACCCGATTCGTATCCCTTATAAACTACGAAAAACAGTCTCTCTTCCTTTTGGCAAGGATCCACACATCTGCTCTCAGATCCGCTTATTCTCAGGGTTAACCAGTCACGCGATTCTCTTGATGTTTACAGTTCCCTTACAGAGGAGACAACTAAGGCAGGCGTTCAGGTCTTATCTCAGGCGTACATGCGCGTCTGCTAGTTCTCAGCGCGCAGGCCGAAGTCCTATCTTATCTGGGCCGAAACTCCCAACTCCACAATTCTTCCCCGCACAGGTGGAGCAGGTCTTTGCAGCAGAGCAGCAGTGCTGTAGATACAGCTCCACCTCCTGCCCGGTCTGTCTGGCCGTGGTCAGGTCTGGGACAGGAGCCTCAGTTCACATTTGGGGAGTTCGGGCAGCTGGGTGCAGGCTTTCTGTCCTCGCTTCGGGCGAGACATGACATGCGGGAGGTTTCAGCAGCTCTGTTTTAATGTCTTGGTGGCTGCGCCCCCGCGAGCCAGCCCCGGTCGGGAGCAAATGTGTGCGGTCCATGCATCTGGAGTCTGCTCCCCTTGCCTGTCCTCTTGCAGCGTGGAAGAAGGTTACTTTAATAAAGTGAGAACTGAAATTCTGCGTTATCTTTAAACAATAAAAGAGAATTCTGTAATTACAGGATTTTGGGATATTTCAGATCCTCAAGATAAAAACATGGATCACCGCACTGGAGGATTTTTGCCACTGTACTGTGGATCATGCAACCTTAAGATAGCTCTTTTATGTTTTAATTTTTCCGAGTTATTTCCAAGTCTCATGGAGCTGTGGTGCAATCCTGTAACGGGTGGCTGGGTGCCATTCATGTGCTCTCTGTGCTGTTGGGCTGCAGGTCCCTCCCCAGGGCTCCTGCCCTGCCTGCCCCGTTGTGGGACGTTGCACCAGAGGCAGGTCTGTGGCTGCCGGCCCTGCAGTGGTCCTGCAGCGGGGCCGCGTCCTGCCCTCGGCTGCAGCCCTGGTCCTGTGGAGAACTGGACCCCCTGAGCGGCGGGGATGGCCATCACGTGCATCCTGCAAGTCAACAGTGTGGCCAGGGGACCAGAAACATCTGCTCCCGCAGTTTGGGCACCGCTGTGGTGGTGGGGATGCACCGAGTCAGGCTGGGGAGGGGGACCTGCCTCCCTGGAGCACCTGGCCTGCTGTGCTGCTTTTCTTGTCATTCAGCCCTGCTGAGCAGGAAGACCTAAGAGCTGGGGAGTTGATTTTTGCCTTTTTGCATCTCTGGTGGAGGAGGGGATGGGCATAACTGCGTGATGGTTCAGTTTGTACTTCTGCCTCCTGTGGAAGGGAGCGAAGGCATTGCATAGGAAAAGCAGCACAGGCTGCAGGGTACACACCACGGTGGGATTGTCTCTTTTCTCCAGAGCTTGCCAGTATGTGGCATTAGACAGAGCTTTAGTGTGGGACAGCTGAGGAGAGAGGGAAAAGGAACTTGATCCATCGCTGGGATTGCTCTGACCTGCCCCAGGGCTCGGAGATGTTGATGTTGGAGGAACGTGCACCGGACACCACATGCAGGATGCAGAAACTCAGCATTTCTGACCGCTGTTCAGACTGAAAGCATAGGAAGGAAAATCTGGGTGATCACTGCCTACCTCTTTTTTCTTTATTCCCCTTGTCCTCGTCTGTCTGAAGCATTTTTTGTCACTGATTTGTTTTTCCCCCTTTCTCCTTGCCTTCTCTCGCAGGCTTTAAAGCAGCATCGTGGCAGATGAAGGAAGACTGGTGGCATCTTTTTTCCTGCACGTGTTTTCTTCTGCTTGCGACCACCGTTTTGTGCTGGCTGTTTCCCTGGCAGACGGTGTCGTACACGGGGTGCCTACTTGCTCGGGGCAGACCTTACCCTAACCCTTTCCTGTGGAGGGAATTCAGCCCTTAGTGCCACATGCCTGTTGCATGCAGCTGTTCCTTGTGAAAGGCTGTTCAGTTTCCTAGGATCCTCTACTTTTGCTCCCTGGGTATGGGCTGCAGTGTGCCCTTCTGGCTCTGCTCTCCTCGTGTCCGTTTAATGGGCAGTCTTACCGGAGCATGAATCAAAAGCTGGGGGCACTACAAAACTGTTTGGATTTGACCAGGTTTTGGTGGTTTCCAAAGGAGCTGTTGAATTGGTATCCTCTCTGACTTTAAACTTCAGCAGTGTCCTCACTAACTCCTGCTTGGTGCAGGTGGTGCCCAAAGGCCGAGGACCCTTGAGCTGCCCACACTGAGTGCCGCTTGCTCCAGCGCTGGGTGTCTGGGATAACCAGCGGCAGGAGTGCAGGCAGGATGCTGCTGTGACTTCTGGGATAGCATGTAGGCCATGAGTGATCGCTGACTTTTCCTCTGTTTCTCCCACCAGCTGCGACAATTCCCCAGTAGGAGGGTAAAGAAGAAAAGGGAGAAGTCCGATCCAGGTCCGAGCACCTCCTCTGCCTCTACGGGCATCTCTGCCTCGGGACAGACACGTCAGAAAGCACCAGGGGGACGTGTGCTGGCGCTCCGTGAGCAGATGCTGGTAAGCTAACGTCGTGTTCCCTCTCTCCCTGCACTAGTATTTTCTACTTTTCTGTGGCAACGCCTCTGTAGCAAGTAGAGGAGCGGAGATGATTTCTGAAGTCTTCCACTGGCCTGCTTCACCTCTTCTGCTTGCATGTACCTCCTCTTTGAGGAGGCTCTGCTTTTATCGTTTGGCCTGCTCTTTCTCAGATCAAAATGAGCTGTTCAATAGTGGTTTGTTTCGGACAGTTCTGGTCCTCCTGGCTGGTCCTCCTTGATTTGCTTGGGACAGAGTTTAAAGAAAAAAGAGAAGAGTAAACTTGCCTCAAAAGGCTGAAAGCAGGTTTTAGTTCGAGCCGTATCTCTGGTTTCTCTCCCAGTGGATTTTAGCTTTCTAATGGAACTGAAATCCAATGAATATCGGATAAGCTTGATAGCAGTCATATTTGCCACCACACATTTGTAATAGATTGTCCCCTAAATGGTGTTTTGCTTGCTGAGCCCTGCTCCAAGAGTAAGGGTGTTTAAAAACTGCTGTGCTTTTTTTCAGCAGCTGGATACAAACCTAACCAAGAAGAAGCAGCAGCCTCTGCGGGAGAAAGACACTATGGTCAAGAGGGAGATGGTGTCCTGTTATCTGCACACATCCAGTGCCGTGAGTATTTCTGACCCTCGCTGCTGCCCCTGTGCTGGGGTCCTCGGGAGCAGGTGCTACAGGCTCCAGCACAAAAACTCCAGCCTGGCTTCTAAACAAAAAATTCGGAAGTTTTTGAGTTCCAGCTCAGCCCTTCCTTCCTGCTCTTGATTCTGGCAGGCCCTGTATATCTCATTCAGGGGGCTTGCTACTTCCCAGCAAAGGCAACTAATGCTATCAGTTCGTGAAGCAGAATAAGGCCAGCCTGCCAGGGACCTGGAACTGGAGAGGGGTCGGAGGTCTTGGCTAGAGGTGGGGGTTTGTCTGGGACTTTGTCTTTAAATGTGACTCGGACGTTATGGGTCACAGCTTTTGAGTCCTTTCAGTAGCTGCTCATGCTGGATATCATCACAGGTAGGCAGGTGGTTTCACTTTGACTTTTCCAGAAGTGTATACTTTTTTTTCTTTTTCTTTTTTTTTTTTTTCTCCCCAGAGTGGGATTTAGGGTTCAGTGCATCATTAGCCAAGGATTTTCCACGTTCGGTTTCTGAAATGCAGAGACGATGTTGAGACACACAGGCATAGTGCAGCAACTTGTCTTCCTCTAAAGCAAACAGAAGTCATTCACAAAAGCGTATGACTTCCTTTCTAATTCAGGATACTCATCATACTCGAGGAAGACCCTCCTGTTCAACAGAAACTTATTGCCAGAATACCAGGAGATGGACAAGTGCCAGCTTCTTCTCTTGACAGGGAAATTGCTACACTTCCTTCATTATTTTCAAAGGTAGCTTCTGGTTTAAAAAGAAAAAAGTGGTTGAGTGATTTGGGCATCTATGACATCTCAGGACTTGTAGCTGTGCTAGTTCAAGGTAAAGATTTTAGGGAAATTCCTTGGCTTTAGCCTTCTTACCCGTAGCCATAAACTGGCCCAAATGACAGCTTCTTGGAAGCAGAATATAAGATGGATTTCTTGGAACACACAATGAAGTGCTAGCCCTCTTGTAGGCAGAAGAGCAGCAAATGGGATTTAAATACCTCATGTCGTTAAATGTAAACGGTAGGAAGAGAAGACTGGGTCTTCTAGAGAGAGGGATACTTTGCTTGCAGTATGGGTTTGAAGGTGCTGTGCTGTACAGCGTGACACCAGCACAGCCACGCTGAAGGCAAAAGAGGACGTCCTGTAAAAGAGGGACAGACGTGGCTCTGCTCGCTCTTTCAGGTACCCGTGGGTAAACCCACAGACAGCTCCCGTAAAGAGCCCCTTGGAGCAGCAAGGTTGAGCAGCAGCCCCATCAGGTGAGGTGGGGAAGGGTGTGGGCTGGGACGCTGGACAAAACCAGGGCTATCAATGAGAAACTGGGAGCTTTGACCTTGGGAACTGCGCTATGGCTGAGTAGAGGTGAGGAAGGGTGGAGGCCGTGCAAAAGTGCGTGGGGTTTTTGTGTGTGCTGATGATTTTGTCTGTTCCTGACAGCTGGGTGCAGAGCTTCGGTCCTGATGGCCTCGCCACTCTGCTGGAGACCTGAAAAGGCTCCAGGAGGAAAAGGTGCTGCAGGGTGAGCAGCTGATCGCGTGGGCATCATTGCTGAGTGTCTGTCATAGTGTCCAGAAAGCCACAAGGCTCGTTGCTGCTCCACGCTCTTCCTGGCTCTCCTGGCGCAGCCCCACAGACATGGAGCTCTGCGTCCATCTGGGTTTCAAGTGTTCTTAACCTTCCTGTGTTCTTCCTCTTCCTACTGAGTTTGAATTTGACGGGTATAATCATACCGAACATACTGCAATAACTGACCAACAGATAGTATTTACAGTTTGCCCCGTGGCTCCTCAGGACTGGTTACTCCTGGGGTCAGGCCAAGAACTGTAGCGCCTGGAGAACCTGGTTCAGCCCTGGGCTTTTTCACGGTCCAGTGGCAACCCCTTTCCTCTCCACGTGATTGTTCTCCCAGTGTGTCCAGCGGGGTGGCCATCCTGGTCCCAGGGTGTAAGGAGAATGGATGACGGCTACCTCAGTGATGCTCACCACGACACAGTGGTGAGGCTGGGGAAGACTGGTCCCTGGTGACCGCAGACATTTTCAAACGCAGGATTAGTACTGTGTCTGTATGTGGTCTGGTTGTGTGAGGGGGGAACAAAATACCAGCTCAGGGTGGTATGGCCAGGGCGGGAGGGAAGAAGAAAGAGGATCAGGGCAGGTTGCTCACGATGCGATGAGGCAGTGGTTTGCTTGGGGGCTTAAAGATCTCTCCTGAGATGGAGATGGTGGGAGGAGGTGTTTGGGATTGAGCTGAGGGATTCTTGTGAGTAGGGGGGGCGATTGATAGCAGTGTGAATATTGGCTGTATTGGAATTCAGTCTGGTGGTTTCCTGCATAAACAACCTATCGTACCGTCTTTTGAAAGTCCATTAAGGTGGAATCTTGGTGTGATTGTGGGTGCTGAGGGCCTCATCATCGCCTTACCTAAGAGCTCTGGAGGAAAGAGAGGTGGTGTCTTGTTCCATAAGTTTGTCAGCTCGCTGATTTTCTTCCTCGCAGGTCACATAGTACATGATGCAGACAAGAGACCATCCAATGCCTGAAGGCTTTATGCACAAGCAGGTAAGAGCCTTGTGCAGTGTGTAGAGACAACCTCACACAGCCACAGCTCCCGCTGCACGGTGTCTGCCCAGTTATCTCAGAGCGGTTGCTGGAATGCGCAGGGAAAATAGTGCTGGAAGTTTCCTGCTCTTTAGTTTCATGCAGGTGCAATACGCATAGGTAAATAAAGAGAATAAATTCCCTTGGTAATACATGCTAAAGTGTCCTTGCCTCTCTCCTAGGCTGGCGAAGAACTGACTTTTACATAGGTCACCAGAGCATGATTGCTGCCAAGAAAGATCCCTGCGCTTGGCTGCTCCCCTGGACCCTGTTCCTCCTCACGTCCCCATTGCCTCTCTCGCTGGATTCGGTTTCTGGAGGGCACAGTAATCCCAAGCGCTGGCATTTGGAGATGAAAGAGGATGCCGATGGAGAAGCACCTTCGCTCATTTTGCAGTGAGTTTCACGGCAGGCTTGGGAGCTGGGTGTCTTATACTTTCTGTGAGGAGAAATGCCTACACGTTTCTGCCTCCGTTTTGCCTCAGAAACTGATTTCACACCCAGGATGCCTTGCGACAGGCTCAGAAAGGGGCCAGAAGGCCTATGAACTGCAGCTCTTGTGGGACACTGCAGAAGCATCTTCAAGGTGAAGTGTTGTCTTTTTTACTCAAACTCCACTGCCTAAGTTTGCCAGGAAACCAGCTTCTTCACCGAAACAAGGAGTAAAAAGAGTGGAAACCCATCTTCTTAACAAGATGACCCTGTTGATGAGGACCATCAGTGGCAGTGCTTGTAATGCCTTGGTTTCCTTGTCTCTCTTGCACCAGATGTCGCACTTGGGAGAAGACAACTTGAATCACACAAAGGCGACCCGAGCCTCTAATCGAGCAGCGCTGAAGATGCTCTGTTCCTGGTCATTTTTTTTCCCTGAGATCTCTGCGTGCTAATTTAATATGCTCAGTAGGTGTAGAAAGCTTCCGCCCTTCTGGATCACACGGGTGCTTTCATAAAGGAAGTCTTGAGTTAAAAAATTTCAAAAAAACCCCAAACCCCTCTGTTCTTTCTCACATGGTCAAACTCTCTACAGAAATCAGAAGCACCACTTAGAACTGGGTTTGGTTATGATGCAATTTTATTGTTTCGATCCTAAACGTCAAGTTTGATGATTAGCATTCTTATGATAATGTTTGTCTGCGGCCTTTGATGGTAAATTGCAGGTTGTGATGGCAAGCTCCGTCACAAGTACTGAACGCTTCTGTCCATAAGCCATGCACCTGAAACACGTGGCAAAGAGTGAGGCAACATTTGCTGGTGATGCTGCAAATGCTTACTTTTTAGTCCTCCTCTCCGGAGTTCTCTCTGGATTTCTTTTTCTTCTTCACTTTCTTGCATTTCTTTTTCAATTCTGCATCACCAGAATGCTCGCTTCTGCCTTTCACCGCTTTCTTTTGGGTGCACTTTCATCCCCCTCTGCACAGGCGTGTTTCCTCTTTCTGCACGTTTGTTTTCCGTGTGCCTGGCCAGAGCCTGCAGGCTCTGGGTGAACCGGCACTGGTGGGAGCGCACGCTGTCCAAGTGAGTATTTCCCCGGCTGCTGCTCACCTACCGAGCCAGGCTGCGTGTCTGCTCTGTGGCCGCTCAAGCCGTGCACGCTTTCCCCTCTGGAGCTTCTGCCATTCACGGGGGCTGTTTCTCTCCCTGTGGGAAGAGCTGCACAGGTTCCCACTGCCAGGCGCCGGCTGACGGTGAGCGCGCTTCTGCGTTTCTGCGTGGCGAGTGCGCCTCGGGCTGGGAGGCGACAGTCTGGTTGGCTTCTGTTCAGCTTCCCCCCCTGCTCAGAGTCAGAGCGCGCTCTCTTCCTGCCGCAGCGCTGAGGGGGAGTTCCTGCAGAGTCCCGTGCTTGTCTCTTCCTTTGGGTCCTCTGCATATTTTCTCCACCTTCTTGATTCCTCAGTCCCACGGTGACGCCAGAAAATGGACTCTTCTGCACTTGATCCAGCTTTGCCCCACAAGTGCTCTTTGTCTCTTGGCATTCAGCACCTGCTCCAGGGCTCAGATCATGGTGCCTGGAGAAACAACAGTGATCTTAGTCTAGGGTTGTTCTCGCAGCCTCCTCGTGCCTTCAGTCTCATCCTTTCATTGTCTGGCAGCACTTGGTGTGACACGCAGAAGCCTGAACCAGCACTAGAAGCTGGAAATGAGATCACGTCTGTCCCTTTCAGAGCAGTAACTCATCTTTATACCCTCTCGGACCTCCATTTCGCCTCTTTTCGCAGCTAGCCAGTCTCAGAGAGCAGACAGCCAGCAACTTACACCAGCGCAAGAGTTTAGTGCCGGACAAGGAGGGAGAAGAAAGGAGCGGGCAAACTGCAGAACAGACAGAACTTAACTAGACAAACAGTCATTCTCTCCTAGGACAGAAAGCAAAACCCACCACAGGAGAACACCACCACCACGATCAGTAACAGGAGAGGGAGTGTATTCGGAACACCCTTCCACACTTCTTATTACCTGGCATAGAAGAGTAAATACGGACGCTGGCGGAGAACCGTCTTGATGTCACAAAGACCTACAGAGTCATCATTCATCTTGTACCACCGTCCATCGCCGGCCTGCAAAGAAAGGCAACGCTATCTTTAGATGAACTGCAGGATTTTTAAAACAAAAACACAGAGAGAACACCACTGAAGGACACCATGCGCCAACGCAAATCGCAGAGTTGACTTTTACCTTCACGAAGCAGTAATAGTGTCCTGCCTGACAGCTGGAACCTTCATGTACCAGGACAGCATACAAGGAGTAGAGGAGTGGTTCTCCAGCCGCTTGAGACATGTATGCACCAAGGTCCAAATATTCCGGATACTGCACAAGCTAAAGAGAGACCGAGAAGACTAAAAGTTATCCTGAGAGTCTTTAGGAAGCAGCCTGAGGAAACCTTGCCACCAAACACAGGCTAGAGGTATAGAAATAGATCTTCTCGGTTCATCAAAAAAAGGCGTTGCCATTTCGTCATTGAAGTGGCAGAAAACTGTTCTCGGCCAAACCAGCTCTTTACGAGCACAGCGAAGTGCTTATCTTCGCATTGGAACTCTCCTCTTGCCACAAGGGAAAGAGCAAGGCACAGCTACCAGAGTTATTGCATGGATTTTTCTTAGGCAGCTGCACTCGATAGCCATCGTGTGCAGACGTTAACAACTTCCAAAAAAGGGTTCTCCTTCGGGAAATGTCTCCTTCCAAGCAGACAAAGTTGCAGTGCACTTGTATACATACCTTGCTAATCTTTCTGCCAGAGAAAGGATCGAATCTCTTCAAGCACACTGTCAGGACATTGGAGGAGCGATGTATCGCAAGCCTCTTGGACGCAGTGGCCAGCTGTTCACACCTTGAAAACAAGCACAGACCCAACTGTTGCAACCAATCTTCTCCCCGCTTCACCCCCCATCCACGTATGGTTGCGTAAAGGCTTGTTTTGCCCAACTATCGTATGCGCAGGTTTGCATTTCAGACCCCTTAAGTCCGTACGCTCTCACGGAAGGTAGCTTCGGTCTAGGGTGGCTCACTTTGGAGAGCAGCAGTCTACAGTCTTTACAAGAACTAGGAACGACACTGTTCAGAGAGCCGGCAGAGGCTGCTATTGCTCCGAGGACTGAGGTCTCCTGGGCAGAGACGCAAGCATCCAAAAAGCCTTGGAAATGAAACTGTTGATTGCTTTCTCGAGGCAGCTGCTGTTGCCAAATCACTGTCCAGAGCTCTTCCTCGCTTCAGCTCACCGCTGCGTATGGGACGTGTCTTCTCCCTTCTGGCCATGGGGGTAGGTCAGCGGGCAACTTCATAGCTAGGAAGGTTGACCACCTCCAGGGCAGACAATGCCAGGAAGAAAATTCTCATCAAAGCTTTCCAAATATCCAGGCAGAAGGGAAAAAAATTACCCGTGTTAGAAACAAGTGCATTATTTTCCAAGTTCCGGATGACTCGGGTGGATTAGTTGTATGGGAAAGAAAAAAAAAGAAAAAACCCAAGCTGTCTCATGACTGTGTTTCTCAATTAAGTCAAAATGTAACTAGGGCTCCCGGACACGCAATACCGTAAACCAGTATCTACTATGAAGATGTCTTTAGTAATAATCTTACTTGCTACATTTATAGCCATTTTCACCATCCAACTGCTCAGGTTTGAAAAAGTCTTCCAGAGCTTCAGTGACAGATGAGGCTGCCTGGATGAGAAAGAAAGGAGAGCGCTAAGCTCCTGGAAACCCAAAATCCCAAGAAATAGCTACCCGTGTGGTGCCAGCGTTATCCCAAGAAAGAGCTACCCCTGGGCGGTACCAGAGTTGCCTGTGGTACGCATGGTCAAAAATAGCAAAAGCAATCAAAGCCATCCGAGCAGCAATCAGAGGCGCATTGAGGTAGTCCAAAGCAGGGTGGTATGGCAGTGTCATCAGGGCTGTAGATGCCATCCTTACTCTCTGCCCAGCTGACACCCAGCACGGGGCGGCCGTTTACAGGACTTCCACCGAAGGAGCACAGAAGCCCGGTTCCCTCCCCATCCAGCACCAAGCTCTTGCGTGGTAACAGCCCACAGTTTTAAATCAACGGAGCTTACTGGAGACAAACTAGGCCCCCTGCAGGGGTCTTGAAACATTGTGCACCACAATTTCAAACCATCTTACCTTGATATCCAAAGGAATATCAAGGAATGCTTCGTAGGTGTCGGAAACGGCTTTGCAGCTCAAGCACGTTACTGGAAGGCAAAGAGAAATGCTTCTCAGGTTGGGAAGGAGACTAACTCTGCCCGTTTCAACAACCAACACATACTACTTTAGAGGCACTGGACATACTGCTGCATGCTAGAAAGTAGAAGTTTGTTTACCGCAAAGAGAGAAGGAGCCAGAGATCATTCTAAGGATGGTAATATTTTTAAAAAGTACCTCTGGATCTCAGAAAGCCCCCAAATATTTGATGGACGATGGTAGTTTCTTGAGAAGAGATGCCCAAGCTGGAAACAAATCGTAAGGCAGAGAGTTATCTCCTCCAAGAGTTTTGCTTTGTGTGAAAACTCTGGGCATAGGGTTTCCTTGATGGGAGAACATCAAGGAGTCCAGAGGGCTCAGGAACACTGCAAAGGTAATTTGCTTGTGCTTACTCGCTGCTTCCACTCGGACGAGCTCTCTGCATGGCATTGATAGTGTAGCTTAAGAACTCGTGGGCATCTTCCTGCATGCCAGGCTGGAAATGTTCTCCTATTCCTAAGACAGAAGTTGTTAATAGTTCTCTCTGACAAGAAGGGAAGAAACGTGTAAAAGCACCTGAAATGACTTACTTCTGAGGACCCGGATGACAGCCTTAGGTTGGATGGCACTGGCTGAAGAATGCAGGACCTCGTTAACGTGCGCTTCCATTATGCACATCATGCAGAAGCCTTGCTGACGACCTGAAGAGGGAGGGAGGGAAGCAAGCTTCTCAGGTTAGCAAAGTACCATAGCAATGGCAAACCTAACGGAGATCTTGAAGTTACAAGAACAGTCTCCACTCTTCTGCCAAGGTGCCAATGTGCCAACAAGCCCGGGACATTTTAGTGCATAGGAAACTGTCTTCAGAGAGATGCTTAACTGACAGAAGTTTTCTGTGCAATTAGCAAAGAGAGTTTAACGTGCAGGAAAAGGGCCCGAGACCCGGGGCTAGAAAGCGGTGCCTTTCTGAAGATGAACACACCTGGGTAGGACAAGAGGCTTCTAGCTTGAGAGTTCAAAGAACACCAACTCGGGGGGCTGACAAAGAAGGGATGCTTTTCTCCTAAATCAAATTCGAGATTCTGGGAATCCTTGGGAAGTGCCCGACAAATTTACAAGGAGAAGTTCATAAAAGTACTCACACGACTGGCCGTGCGCACGAGAGAGCAGGTAGTTGGCCAGAGGGGGAGTGTACGTCAGGCACTGCAGGACGGAGTTGAGGAAGCAGGTATTGCCCAGGTTATGGAGTCCTGCTCCAGCTCTCTGTCTTTGCTGCCACTCCATGCAAATCTTCTCCGGGGGACAGAGGATCCTTTGTGGCGGAGCCATTCCCTCGGCAATGACTGCAGGGAAATGACATTTGAAAAGAGATGAGATGATATTGTTGCCTGAAAGCCTATTTGAAAAGTCGAGTTCTGTACAGGAGCACCCAGGACAACCAGCTCTAACCTCCAACACAGAAACATCGGGGGAAGCCTGACACTGCCATCGCAAGAAACAGTTTTGGAAAATAGTCTGTTCCCCTGCTTACTTTGCTGAAAGTCCAACAAACCCACACTCTGATTTCTGTGCCTCGGGCTACCTTCCTTTCCCTCTAGAGTCTTGAATTGGATTATCAGGGCAAGTCTTCCCTTTTCCCGATTGTAACTTGATGAAAACAAGCAAGTCCCTAGCACAGAAAGTAACCCTACTGATGTCAGATCTTTCTACGAGCAATGCCATCTTTCAAAGTCTTGCACATAGCGGCAGAGGAGTGACAAAATGCATTTTCCTGTGTCGAATTGAAAACGCCTGGGTAAGTCTGGCTGCTCTCAGGAAACACCCCAGAATTCACTCTAGGTTGTCAGCACATCCACGTTCAGGGATGGAGCACCAGCCACGTCCGTTGCCTTTAGGGATTCACAAAGTCCAAGCCTGCTGGTGAAGCCGTTACTCACGGGAGTCATTCCCCATTGCAGCCATCGCTCCTCTCAGGAACAGAGGGGAAAGTTTGGGATGACAAAGGATGTCAGGACACGCTCCAGAAAGAGACGATCAGCGCCAATCCCGTCACCTGATGGCAAAGAAATAATTGTAGCTCAATAAAACGATTAAGCCCCCCCCAAGCACAACCTACACAACAACATCCGCTATCCAAAGTGTTCCAGTGGTACCTGTAACTGCTGCAGAGCTGCAGGCTGATGGCCCTACTGACCCTGTCACAGGACTCCAGTTGACAGCAATTACCAAGGCCCTTTTGAAAGACTGCATTGCATGTCACCTTCTCTGAGGAGGAGCTGCCGCTTACCTGTGGCTAGCATTAGCAGCAGAGCCCTCTGGCTCTCCAGCCCACGCTTGCCCACCTTGTATGCAGGAGCGACTGGCTTTCAGCCGCTGCTTTAACGGCTGCCTTTGCCGTGCTCCTTTTCTGTCTCCCTTCCTACCGCATCAGTCAGGGTGGGCTTCTTGTCATTCTAGGCTGAGCCCAACGCCTCAGACTACACTGCCACCCCCCTACTTCCCTGTCCTAGGATATGGCAAAGAACTAAGAATTAGCAAGTAGAAACTCTGCCCATAGGCCTGGCCAGCCTATAAAGGTGTAATAGCTGAACCTAGAGCTCGGAAGGTATAGACCAGCCGCTACTTTTATCCCGTATCTACCTACTCTATGATCTGTCCTGAAAGTCAAATCATAATCACCTTTGAAGGAGGATGGGAGTTGCAGAGAAGCGGGCAGTAAACGATAAATGGTTGGAAAGAAGTAGGCACGCAAGTAGCAAAGGAAGGAGCCGAGTTATCCCGAAGGCCAGCTCAGCCCAACTAGCTTTCGCTGACCCGCTCCTCAGGATACCAAGCCCTGGCCAGGTGAGCTCACAAGCGCCGGGCGGGTGCCGCATGACTGCCCCTTTGTGACATGGGGCCGCACGGGGACGTGTCCCCTTGAGCCACGTGACCACGCAGCTGCCGCAGCCCGGGCAGCTCCGGCAGCCGGCAGCCGCTGGGCTTCCCCACACGCTGCTGGCGAAGGGCCGTACGTCCGCTGGCAGAGCTCCCGCCTCTTCCCTGAGCCGCACCAGCCGGATGAATAAAAACCTGCCCCGGGCTGTAAGCGTGCCTGTTCACAGCTTTGGCTGGAACATTCGGGTTGCCGAGGGTTTCTTTTCCACTCTTCCCAGGTACAGGAACTGTGTCCGTGAGACTCATGTAGCAAAGCACCTGATCGCTTACAGCTTCATTTCCAATAAATTTTATCTGCCCCCCAAGATTCAACCACAGGCTGACTCTGAACTAGAGCTACCGAAGAAGCACCTTCAGCAACCGTGCTGGGTGGACCTTGGCTGGCTGCCAGGCCCCCACCCAGCTGCTCTCTCACCCTGGAGCTCTGAAAAGCGTTTGGGGGTGCCTTTTTAGCATCTGGTTTAGCCCCTTGACTCGCCCGGAGGGCAGTGAGTATTGCTCCTGCCCCAACGAGGCAGCTGGTTGTAACTCCTGCCACGCTTGAACTGCTCGGTTTGGCCCTTGCCCCACTCGCGGCATCTGCTCTTCCCCAGTCCTGTTCAGGGCAGTTAGTTGTACTCCTGCTCAGCTCAGGGCAGTTAGTTTTGCCCCTGCTCCACTCGGGGAGGCTTTTCTCTTTTCATGTTTTGCTTGAGGCTTCCAGTTTGGGCACAGCCTTGCTCGGGTGCCTTGCTTTCCTCATGTCCCTCTCGGGACGGCTGAGTTTTTCCCCTCTTTTGCTTGCGGAGGCTCGTTTTGCCCCTTCCCCACACAGGGTACCTGGCTTTACTGTGGCCTTGCTCAGGTGGCCTTTTATGCCCCTGCCCAAATTGGGGTGGCTAGTTTTGCCCCGCCCTGTCTGGGCATTTGGTTTGTCCCTGTCCTGGTCAGGGCATCTCTTTGTGCCCCTGGCCCCCCATGGGGCATGTCATTCTGCCCCTGCCCCCGCCCCGCTTGGAGCAGATATTTTTGCCCTGCCCAGCTGGGGTCCCGGTTTGCCCCAGCCTTTGCCTGCCCCCCAGTCCCTCCTGCCCCGGCACCTCTCGTTTCCCTCCAGTCCCGGCTCGGGCGTTTCTCCTGACTAGGCGGTGTCCCGTCGGGGCAGGGGCCGGGGAGGCTGCGCCGTGGTCCCCTCCCAAGCACAACCCCGTACCTGGCTTTGGTCTGCGGTGGCACTGTGGCTGTGGGGCTGGCGGGGATGGGGCGAGCGGCCGCCGGGCCCTGGGGGCTCCTTGTCCCTCAGTTTCGTTCCGGTGAAAGGCGGCCCCTCTGCAGGCAGGCAGCTGCAGGCAGCTGTCTGCGTTTTCCGCAGGCGCTGCTGCCTGGGTCCTCGGAGGGCTTCATGGCCCAAAAGGTGCCAGCCCGAGTGCCAGGGGCTCCCTGGATGCGCAACACTTGCGCTCTTACCAGTCCCGCCAGTTACCAGTTTCCACCAATGGACTCTACACGTAGAGAGAAAAACTACCCCATGAATTACATATGCAAGTTCAACACGTGTTTTTAATTCTGGCTTTGGCTTTTCAGCCTGTTGGTACCAACTGAGTGTTGTTTTTCCAAGGCAATCCCAACAGCTGAACAGGGATTAAAGCTCTTCCTGGAGGGACCTGTGGGCAGGTGGGTGGGCCAGCAGAGCGGTCAGTGTCTCTCGAAGGTCTCTCTGAGCTCCTCCTGGCCAGAGGTGGCTCTGGGAGGAGGGACGAGATGGGCTGCTGGTGCCCATGTGCAGGTGCTTGTGATGTCAGTTACGACACAGTTCCTGACTGGGCAGGTGCAGGAACCTGGCCTGTGCAGGTGCCTGTGATGTCACTGGTGGCAGGAATGCTCCTAGGGCATTGAACGGAAGCTGGCTTGTGCAGGGGCTTGTGATGTCAGTTACGACACAGTTCGTGACTGGGCAGGTGCCTGTGATGTCACTGGTGGCAGGAATGCTCATAGGGCATTGAACGGAAGCTGCCTTGTGCAGGGGCTTGTGATGTCAGTTACGACACATTTCGTGACTGGGCAGGTGCCTGTGATGTCACTGGTGGCAGGAATGCTCATAGGGCATTGAACGGAAGCTGGCTTGTGCAGGGGCTTGTGATGTCAGTTACGACACAGTTCGTGACTGGGCAGGTGCCTGTGATGTCACTGGTGGCAGGAATGCTCATAGGGCATTGAACGGAAGCTGGCTTGTGCAGGGGCTTGTGATGTCAGTTACGACACGGTTCCTGACTGGGCAGGTGCCTGTGATGTCACTGGTGGCAGGAATGCTCATAGGGCATTGAACGGAAGCTGGCTTGTGCAGGGGCTTGTGATGTCACGCCTGGCACATGAGTTGATATTGCAGGAGCGGGAACCAGGCTTATGCTGCTGTTTGATGTCACTGGTGAACTGTGCATCTCATATGGCAAGTGCGGCAACGTGGCTTGTGCAGCTGTTTATGTCACGCCTGGCTTAGTACCTGATAGGGCAGGTGCTGGAACCTGGCTCATGCAGGTGCTTCCGAGGTCATTTGTGGCACGGTTCCTGATTGGGCATGTGCAGGAACTAAGCTTGTGTAGGTGTTTATGTCAGCTGTGGCACAGTTCCTGATAGAGCAGGGGCAGGAAACGGCCTTGTGCAGGTGTTTATGTCACTGGTGGCTTAGAAGCTCATAGGACAGGCGCAGGAACCTGGCTTGTTCAGGTCTTATGTCACTGGTGGCGGGAATGCTGATAGGACATTGAATGAATCCTGGTCTTGCACATGCTTATGATGTCACGGGTGGCTCAGTAGCTGATAGGGCAGGCGTGAGAACCTGGCTTGTGCAGGTCCTCTTTACTCTTTGCATCTCCAGTCTCTACGTAAATCATTCTAACTCGATTTTCCGTTGCATGTTTCTTCCATGCAGTAATTAGTAAGGTGAACCTTGCCATCAAGCTTGCTGAACCTTGTCAGAGCACTGTTAAACTTTCTTAAATTCCATCGAACTTCCTGAACTCTGTCAAATTATTATTTTACCTCAGTAAAACATATCGCTGCCCCTCTCTTTTGAGTGAGGTGCATTCCACTGCTTCGCAACAGTGCATGCTCCTGCCCTAACAGTTACAGAGCCGCCAGTGAAATCACCAGCACTTGAACCCTGCAGGGGCCTGTGCCTGCCCTAACAGGTAGCCACCAGTGACATCACATGTAGCCGCATAAGCCAGGTGACTTCTCATACCCAATCAGCCACAGAGCCACCAGTGACATCACAAGCACCTACACAAAGCAGGGTCCTCTTCCTGTCCTATCACCTACTAGGATCATGCAGCATCTCTAGCCCTATCACTTACTCAGCCACTCATGACCTCACAAACGCCTGCACGAGCCAGGTAACTCGTCATAGCCAGTCAGCTGCCCAGGCAAAGGGAACGTGAGAAGCAGATGCACAGCCCGGTGTCCTTTCATACCCAAACAGCTACTCAGCCGCGAGTTACCTCACAAGTGCCCGCACAAGCAAGGGGCCTGCTCCTGCCCTTTCACACACTCAGCCACCTATGACCTCACAAGCACCATCAAAAGCCAGCAGCCTGCTGCTGCCCTCTAAACTACCATTGCACCAGAGACATCACAAGCCCCTGCACAAGCCAGGGGCCTGCGCCTGGTCTGAAACATCCTCACCACCGGTGACATCGCAAGCACCTGCACGAGCCAGGAGTCCTGTCATTCCCAATCGCATGCTCGGACAACAGTTACCTCAAAAGCACCTTCGCAAGCCAGGGCCCTGCTTCTGCCCTACCACCTGATGGGTCACCAGTGACCTCACGTGCACCTGCAGAAGCCAGGGGCCTGCTCCTGCCTGTCACGAATGAGCGGTTTAGAGGCCGCTCAAGGAATCACTGTCGAAGCTATCAGCAGAAAGTGATCTTAATAGAAATTGATAACAGCATGACTTAACAGAGTTCGATGGCAAGGTTCACTCTGTCACTTACTCCACAGATGAAGCGCACAAAGGAAACGAGCATGGGAAGCTGAGAAGCCCTTGGCTAGTGTAAACACTACTTAGCAACAACTAAAACATCAGCGTGTTATCAACATTATTCTCATACTAAATCCAAAACACAGCACTATACCGGCTATTAGCCAGAAAATTACCTCTATCCCAGCCGAAAGCAGGGTATCGTGTTACAATTGAGTTGGGACGATTTATAGAGAGGCCAAGGACAGAAAGATTAAGGGAGACCCTCCCGTTGAGTCACGAGCTTCAGAGAAGACCCAGCTGGATCCAATCTTAGTCTCAGACTCGGACAATGGTTTATGTCTAAGGGACTACATGTGTTTAGCTGCAGTCGGAGGATCATTCACGATCTTAAGATAAATCATAAGATTTTAGCAGACTATATTTGCTAGCGGGTACAAACACACACGCACACGGATGCAAAGATAGATAAATATACAAAGATATACCTGTTAAAAATCCCCCTCGAATTCAGTGAAATACTCATGTAAAATGTCTTGGCATTTCTCAATGGGCACAGGGTTGAGCCTCGAGGAGTGTTGCAGCCCAGGTCCCGTGCCAGCCAGCGACAGTCCTCCGAATATCGCAAACTCGAGAGTTTACAAACTCTGATGAGCGTTCATCTCAGAGGGAGACTGTGGGCGCAGCCCACTGCGGTCCAGGAGAGCTCAAAGGGTCTCACTTGTTTATAGGGTTGCTAGATGATTGACTTCAGCCATCCGTCAAAACTCTCAAGGTTTCAGTAACAGTAGTATCGTTCCACTTGAGCTACAACTCAGATAAGGGTATCAGGGGATGACAATTACCCCCGCTGTCATCCTCCGCTTGGGCCAGGCAGCAGAAGTTTCTGGTACGATCGGTACATTCCCCAGCCGATGTTGAGACACACAGGCATAGTGCAGCAACTTGTCTTCCTCTAAAGCAAACAGAAGTCATTCACAAAAGCGTATGACTTCCTTTCTAATTCAAGATACTCATCATACTCGAGGAAGACCCTCCTGTTCAACAGAAACTTATTGCCAGAATACCAGGAGATGGACAAGTGCCAGCTTCTTCTCTTGACAGGGAAATTGCTACACTTCCTTCATTATTTTCAAAGGTAGCTTCTGGTTTAAAAAGAAAAAAGTGGTTGAGAGGTTTGGGCATCTATGACATCTCAGGACTTGTAGCTGTGCTAGTTCAAGGTAAAGATTTTAGGGAAATTCCTTGGCTTTAGCCTTCTTACCCGGAGCCATAAACTGGCCCAAATCACAGCTTCTTGGAAGCAGAATATAAGATGGATTTCTTGGAACACACAATGAAGTGCTAGCCCTCTTGTAGGCAGAAGAGCAGCAAATGGGATTTAAATACCTCATGTCGTTAAATGTAAACGGTAGGAAGAGAAGAATGGGTCTTCTAGAGAGAGGGATACTTTGCTTGCAGTATGGGTTTGAAGGTGCTGTGCTGTACAGCGTGACACCAGCACAGCCACGCTGAAGGCAAAAGAGGACGTCCTGTAAAAGAGGGACAGACGTGGCTCTGCTCGCTCTTTCAGGTACCCGTGGGTAAACCCACAGACAGCTCCCGTAAAGAGCCCCTTGGAGCAGCAAGGTTGAGCAGCAGCCCCATCAGGTGAGGTGGGGAAGGGTGTGGGCTGGGACGCTGGACAAAACCAGGGCTATCAATGAGAAACTGGGAGCTTTGACCTTGGGAACTGCGCTATGGCTGAGTAGAGGTGAGGAAGGGTGGAGGCCGTGCAAAAGTGCGTGGGGTTTTTGTGTGTGCTGATGATTTTGTCTGTTCCTGACAGCTGGGTGCAGAGCTTCGGTCCTGATGGCCTCGCCACTCTGCTGGAGATCTGAAAAGGCTCCAGGAGGAAAAGGTGCTGCAGGGTGAGCAGCTGATCGCGTGGGCATCATTGCTGAGTGTCTGTCATAGTGTCCAGAAAGCCACAAGGCTCGTTGCTGCTCCACGCTCTTCCTGGCTCTCCTAGCGCAGCCCCACAGACATGGAGCTCTGCGTCCATCTGTGTTTCAAGTGTTCTTAACCTTCCTGTGTTCTTCCTCTTCCTACTGAGTTTGAATTTGACTGGTATAATCATACCGAACATACTGCAATAACTGACCAACAGATAGTATTTGCAGTTTGCCCCGTGGCTCCTCAGGACTGGTTACTCCTGGGGTCAGGCCAAGAACTGTAGCGCCTGGAGAACCTGGTTCAGCCCTAGGCTTTTTCACGGTCCAATGGCAACCCCTTTCCTCTCCACGTGATTGTTCTCCCAGTGTGTCCAGCGGGGTGGCCATCCTGGTCCCAGGGTGTAAGGAGAATGGATGACGGCTACCTCAGTGATGCTCACCACGACACAGTGGTGAGGCTGGGGAAGACTGGTCCCTGGTGACCGCAGACATTTTCAAACGCAGGATTAGTACTGTGTCTGTATGTGGTCTGGTTGTGTGAGGGGGGAACAAAATACCAGCTCAGGGTGGTATGGCCAGGGCGGGAGGGAAGAAGAAAGAGGATCAGGGCAGGTTGCTCACGATGCGATGAGGCAGTGGTTTGCTTGGGGGCTTAAAGATCTCTCCTGAGATGGAGATGGTGGGAGGAGGTGTTTGGGATTGAGCTGAGGGATTCTTGTGAGTAGGGGGGGCGATTGATAGCAGTGTGAATATTGGCTGTATTGGAATTCAGTCTGGTGGTTTCCTGCATAAACAACCTATCGTACCGTCTTTTGAAAGTCCATTAAGGTGGAATCTTGGTGTGATTGTGGGTGCTGAGGGCCTCATCATCGCCTTACCTAAGAGCTCTGGAGGAAAGAGAGGAGGTGTCTTGTTCCATAAGTTTGTCAGCTCGCTGATTTTCTTCCTCGCAGGTCACATAGTACATGATGCAGACAAGAGACCATCCAATGCCTGAAGGCTTTATGCACAAGCAGGTAAGAGCCTTGTGCAGTGTGTAGAGACAACCTCACACAGCCACAGCTGCCGCTGCAGGGTGTCTGCCCAGTTATCTCAGAGCGGTTGCTGGAATGGGCAGGGAAAATAGTGCTGGAAGTTTCCTGCTCTTTAGTAAATCCTTGATATCGTCCCGTTGCTTGTTTTGCAGCTCTAAATTAAAGCTAAATGAAAATAGAAATTTTGCTTCAGAGCTTGATCGTGTCCTTTTCTTCCGTCCTTTTACTTGTTCAGTGGCTACGGAAGGGAACCACTCCGTTGGTAGGAGCATCCATTGAGTTATAAAGATGCGTGATATCAAAGCATCTTTGTGTATATTTATGCATGAGATCATTACAGTTGCTGTTTTAAAGATACCCATCTCTGTAGTACATAAAACCTTTGGCAGTAAAATTGTAAATCCACGGAATGGGGTGTTAGGCAGACAAATCCAATTAAATCCTTCAAAGAGCTTTGAAAGCCTCTCCGAGAGGGTACAGAAATGGTTATTTGTGAGTCTCTTGAACCGCCTTTTATGGCGGCTTGCTGAGAGTGTCTGTGGCAAGTAGTCTTCTGGGGGTTTAACGCTGCACATGGTCGGTTCTTTAAACAAGCAAATGAATAAACTTAAGACTTGGTGTTACTCTTTTAACAGATCCTACACAAATTGGAGGCCTGAGTAGCCTGCTTCTAGCAACGGAACATGCCCTGACTGCACAAGAGGTAAGGAACCCTCTTCTCTCCCTTACCGCGAGCCCTCAGTTAAAGAGAGCTCTGAAGAGGAATGTTTGACCAGTGAGAAATGACATATAAGATACATACCTCAGGTGGGACTGAAGTGTGAGCCCTGTGGTAGGAGTCCTGTATCCCAACCGTGAACGTAGATGTTTGGCCCAGTTTTTATATGGGTTCAGTATTAACTCTGCTGACTGAATATTTGATTGGACCAGGCAAGTCTGCCCCCTGAGAGGATATTGTCTCAGGTGGAAAGGTTGAAATACAGGGACTGTGTTAACAAACAGGTGGTTTGCAAACTCTTTTGGGCAAGGATTTCATATGCTTGTGTAATGCCTCACACAACTGTGGCCTTGGCACTAATAGCAAAATAAATGCCTGATCATTTCCATACAGTCAGTGTCATTATGAACCATAGAATCATAGAATCATAGAATCATTAAGGTTGGAAAAGACCTCTAAGATCATCGAGTCCAACCATCAACCCAACACCACCATGCCCACTACACCATGTCCCTAAGCGCCTCATCTACACGTCTTTTAAATACTTCCAGGGATGGAGACTCAACCACTTCCCTGGGCAGCCTGTTCCAAGGCCTGACCACTCTTTCAGTAAAGAAATTTCTCCTAATGTCCAATCTAAACCTCCCTTGGCGCAACTTGAGGCCATTTCCTCTCGTCCTATCGCTGTTACTTGGGAGAAGAGACCAACCCCCACCTCGCTACAACCTCCTTTCAGGTAGTTGTAGAGCGCAATGAGGTCTCCCCTCAGCCTCCTCTTCTCCAGGCTGAACACCCCCAGTTCCCTCAGCCACTCCTCATCAGACTTGTGCTCCAGGCCCTTCACCAGCTTCGTTGCCCTCCTCTGGACACGCTCCAGCACCTCCATGTCCTTCTTGTCGTGAGGGGCCCAAAACTGAACACAGGATTCGAGGTGCGGCCTCACCAGTGCCGAGTACAGGGGCACGGTCACCTCCCTGCTCCTGCTGGCCACACTATTTCTGATACAGGCCAGGATGCCGTTGGCCTTCTTGGCCACCTGGGCACACTGCCGGCTCATGTTCAGCCGCCTGTCAGTCAGCACCCCCAGGTCCTTTTCCTCTGGGCACTTTCCAGCCACTCTTCCCCAAGCCTGCAGCGTTGCACCAAGCCTGTAGCGTTGCATGTATGCATTCTGAAACCATGCAAGTTCTAACAAGCAGTCAAAGTATTGTAGGATATTCTTATTGACCAAGACTTTGTGTCTAAAAAGAAGTTTGTAGTTCATTTGCCATCACAAACATTTTGTTTTTATGAAGGAGACTAGTAAATAAAAGTGTTCCTGCATATCTCCAGTAGCACAGAGACCTCTGGTCTTTCTTTAGACGGATTATAACTTATGATCTATTTTTTGGGCCAGCTTTGAAAATTGTTCGAAAGGTGGCTTGTACTTTGGATAAAATAGGTAGTCACTGCCATAAACCTCTAGCCTGGAAAGAAGAGCCGTGGAAGCACAGAGGGTTTCTTTTTTCTTTTTTGTTGTTATTGGGAGGAAAAGCAATAATTAACTCTCTATATGTGATACCCCCAAATGCAAAATGTGTAGTGCATTTGAGGTGGATTGCTCCTGTACTGCCAAGACTGAGCCAGGACTCCTCAATGCTTTGCAGGCTGGTTTGAGCAGTGGAAACCTTTGTGCAGATGTGGGTACTGGCTTTCTGTGCTGCAGCATGAAAAATAAGAAACGCTAGGGTAAGGCTGGAAGAGAAGTGAAAAGAAATGGATTATTTTGTGCTAAAATGAGAATGTCCTGTAGTTTTCAAACTTTGAATCTCCCCGCTTGGAATTTAAAAACTGCTTTTATTATGCTGTTATGTTTAAATGAGGGGGAAGGTGTATTGTAGTCACAGACGCTCAGTTCCACTAAGAAGGGTCTTTGCCTTCTGAGTTGAGCTTTCTTGGTTTTACATGAAAAGTGCCTTAGGTAGTATGATTTCAGATGGCAGTGAAGGAATAAAATCTACATATGGGTTTAGAGACAAATCAAAAAGGATGTTGTGTGATTGTTTTAGTATGTGAACTTTTTTTAATCAGGATTTCTTTTTTTTGAGCAAAAGACCCCCTTCCCATGCACCTGCATAAACCCCTTTTTTTCCGATAGAACCATGCAATATGGCTTGTGATGTAATGTTTACTTTATGTATAAGCTGTATTATGCTGTGCTCTTTTGGACTTGCAGCATTCTTTTGAAACCCGGCCCTCCGCATCAGAGAGGCAAGCTGTGCAATCTGCTTTCCTCCAAAATGTAGAGCAAAATAACTGTCATCAATACAGTCCGAACAAAACTAGTTGAGGGATTTGTTGGCTGTTGTTAGAATCACGATGGGCCAGAAATTAGCCCGTACTTACTCCTCAGGAGCGTGGACAGCGGAGACATAAGATGTTCATCTTTGCATGCCTATGGGACAACCTATGGTTGGATTTCCATGCTTATGCTTGAGAACAGTTTCTCGCTCAAACCAGTGTTTGGGAGGTTAACGGAACACGCTAGGCGGTGGTGTGACAGGCTCAATAAGAAAAGCTCACAAATTAATTGCAGAATTGGTAAGCTGCTTTCCTCTTCAGTGGAGGTTTTTTAGTTATGTTGCATTAGACTTGGTATTGGTGGGGGGTACTCAGGTAACTGTTGAGGTATTTATTGTCAGTGAAGAGATTCAGTAGTTGCTTAATTATGGGAAATACGTGTACTGTTTTTATATGCTTGTAATTATATAAGTATGTCATATATCTAAAGCCCTGGCATTTCTATTTAAAAAAAGGACAGATGCAGTGTAATTTTCAAAAGAATGCTCTAAATGGTATCATGAGGTCTTCATTATCATTAAAGTGTGTGCATGTATGTTTAGATACACATGCATATATGTGGTTCTTAAACTGGGGGACCACCAGAGTTAAGATTGCCTGTCAACATGCAGTGTGACTGCTTGTGTATATATGTATGATTGTGCAGACTTGGGTGGCCTTGTAAGCACAGGCTTTAAATACTATTGTCATCTTAAAAATTGTTACTCTAAAGGAAGGCAGCACTGGCATAGTTTGCTCATAACTTGGGAGAAGATGAGGGAAATGATACTTAGAGGTCTGCTAATCCCCCATCAATGTATTCAACACCCACTGATTTTCTGTCCAGGGTATGTTAAATGGATGTATGGGGACTTTTCAAGTCAGGTGTTTAACCTTCGCGCTGGCAGAAGCCCAGCTGTCCGGTAACAAAGAGAACAGGCGCCGGCGGGAGGACGGGAAGAGGCATAACAGCGATATTTACAAAATTGCCTTGGGGCTTCAGTCACCATCTCTGTATGTCGGTGGTTATGTTCCTACTTCTGTAATTTTTTTCGATAGATTAGAGAGTTTTCTTCTGATAATAGAATTCCGTGTCAGTACATGGCTGATTTCCAAGCAGCGGCTGGAGTTACTAAGCAGATAGGCAGAAGTTACAGACCTTACCAGCAGTAAGCAAAGGACTTGGGTTTCCACCTGGCTTTTGGGTCCTTTCATCAGTTACGCAAGACTGTGGTGCGTATAGGAGCATATTTTGTTGAATACCTGAGCAGAAACGCCAGATGGGTCTGCTCCAGCTACTGTCGTTGCCCTAGGCAAAGCCCAGTCCTCTCACTTTCTCACAGAGGGTTTATTAGCAGAAGGCCTGAAGCTGGGTGAGGAGCGCTCCTTGCTTGCCTGCTCACCTCCCTGCACATCTCCCTTACGTGCCCGTCAGGCCCTTTGCTTGCCTGACAGCTGCACTCGGTGGCCTGCCTGTAGGTTACTGCCCGGAAATCGCGGGATTTGTTGGGTAGTCCAAAACCTGGCTCCTCTACCAGTTTCCCCTTTACCGCTGCTCTGCACATCAGGGTGGCTTTAAAGCCTCACATCAGCCGGTGCGGAAGGTGAGCCAGGGGCCGTCCTTCGCCTTCGTTTGGTGTGATCCGTTTTAGAGCAGGTTATGGTAACCTGCAAGGGAAAGGGAGGCTACGGAAGCGCTATCCTTATGCTTTCCTTCTCTTTGAGAACAAAAGATGCCGTGTGATGCCAGGTCTGCGCAGGGCGGTATTGCCCAGGGTGTAAATCAGAAGCGAAAAATCTCTCGGTGCAACCGAGGGTAAGCTGGGAGGAGGAAACAGGAGAAGAAATGAGATGCTGAGGAGGTTTTATTATGGCAGGCAATGAGACGTATGCAATGGCACTATCTGTGCATCCGCTCTCTCCAGCAGTTATTCTAACGCTTTGATCAGGTTCAGCCTGGCAGAAGTTAGAAGTCCTGGAGCTAATAAATTTCCCACAAGTTGGAAGTGTGGGGGGAGCAGCTGAGCAGCTGAGTAGAAGAAACAAGCTCCCCCTGAAGCCCGAGGTGCCCTTGCAGAACCGCTTCACCGCTCTGCAGGCTGAAGAGGAAAGTCCCATCACACCAGGAGAGACGCTGGAGCTGAGTAAGGCAGCCGATCTGTTTCCCATGTAACAACCAGCGCAACTCAGAGAAGGCGACGGGTGGTAGTAGTAGGCGACTCTCTTCTGAGAGGTACGGAGGTGCCCATTTGCCGACCGGACGGACTCTCTAGAGAGGTGTGCTGCTTACGAGGGGCTCGTATCAGGGATGTCACCGAGAGGCTACCAAGCCTCGTACAGTCCACTGACTATTGTCCGCTGCTGCTGTTTCACGTGGGCACCAGTGATACAGCCAGGAGCAGTCTGAGGAGTATCAAGAAGGATTACAGAGCCCTGGGAGCGATGGTAAGGGACTCTGGAGCGCAGGTAGTTTTTTCATCAGTCCTGCCGGTCAAAGGAAAGGGGTCTGAAAGGGCCAGTCAAACCTGGCGAGTCAACAAATGGTTACGGGACTGATGCGACAGCCAGGGCTTCGGCCACTTAGACCATGGGACTCGCTTTGAGAAACCTGGTCTTCTGGGGGCTGATGGGGTCCGTCTGTGAGAGAAGGGGAAGAGCATCTTCGGTCATAGGCTTGCCAAGCTGGTGAAGAGGGCTTTAAACCCAAGTTGCCGTGGGAGAGGAGCCTCAATCCATCCCACTCCTACCAGTTTGATGCCAGTGCCAGCAATAGATGCCCAGAGACCCTGGAAAAGGATCACAGGCCAGCAGGAGAGCGCCTGAAGAGCGGCACAAAGGAACCCCAGCCAGTAAGACAGCTTCATCGGAGGCCCACCTTGAATGCCTCTATGCAAACGCACATAGCATGGGGAATAAACAAGAGGAGTTAGAGATGTGCGCACGCCTGCAGGGCTACGATCTCATTGGCATCACGGAGACGTGGTGGGATGGCTTCTATGATTGGAGTGTTGGGATGAAGGGATACAGACTCTTTAGGAAGGACAGGCAGGAGGGGCGATGAGGAGGGGGTGTCACCCTCTATGTCAATGACCATCTGGAGTGCCTGGGGATGGATGAGGAGCTGACCGAGAGCTTATGGGTCAGGATTAAAGGGAGGGCAGGGACAGGTGACATTACGGTGGGGGTCTGCTACAGGCCACCTGACCAGGAAGACCGAGCAGATGAGGCCCTCTATAGACAGATAGGAGCAGCCTCACGTTCACAAGCCCTGGTCCTCATGGGGGACTTCAACCACCCCGATATCTGTTGGAGGGACAACACGGCACGGCATAAGCAATCCGGGAGGTTCCTGGAATGCGTCGATGATAACTTCCTTCTCTAAGTGGTGGAGGAGCGAAGGAGGAGAGGTGCTATGCTGGACCTTGTTCTCACCAACAAGGAGGGGCTGGTGGAGAATGTGAAGCTTATGGACAGCCTTGGCTGCAGTGACCATGAAATGGTGGAGTTCAAGATCCTTAGGGCACTGAGGAGGGCGCACAGCAAGCTCACTACCCTGGACTTCAGGACAGCAGGCTTCAGGGATCTGCTTGGTAGAGTGCAATGGGACAAAGCCCTGGAGGGAAGAGGGGCCCAAGAAAGCTGGTTAATATTCAGGGATTACCTCCTCCAAGCTCAGGAGTGATGCATCCCAACAAAGAGGAAATTGGGCAAAAACACCAGGAGGTCTGCATGGGTGAACAAGGAGCTCCTGGACACACTCAGACACAAAAAGGAAGCCTACAGAGGGTGGAAGCAAGGACAGGTAGCCTGGGAGGAATACAGAGAAATTGTCCAAGCAGCCAGGGATCAGGTTAGGAAAACTAAAGCCCTGACAGAATTAAATCTGGCCAGGGACATCAAGGGCAACAAGAAAAGCTTCTATAGGTATGTTGGGGATAAAAAGAAGACTAGGAAAAATGTGGACCCTGTCTGGAACGAAACAGGAGACCTGGTAACCCGGGGTACGGAGAAGGCGGAGGTACTCAATGACTTTTTTGTCTTGGTCTTCACCGGCAAGTGCTCGAGCCTCATCGCCCAAGCTGCAGAAGGCAAAGCCAGGGACTGGGAGAATGAAGAGCCGCCCACTGTAGGAGAAGATCAGGTTTGAGACCATTTAAGGAACCTGAAGGTGCACAAGTCCATTGGACCCGATGAGATCCATCTGCGGGTGTCCTGGTTCCAGCTGGGGAGTGTGCTGTGTATTGGGTTTGTTATGAGAGGAGTGTTCATGGCCCATTGATGCTTTGGTTGTTGCTGGGTGGTGGTTGCACCGGGGAGACTTTTGGTTTCTTTTTTCGGCCTCCCATGCCCTGCCACGTGCAGGGGAAGCTCTAGCGGGGGGAGCCTAGCCGGGGTGGTTGACCGAGCTGGCCAATGGGGTATTCTATTCCATGTGACATCATGCTCAGTAGAAAAACCAGGGGTGTGGGGGGGCTTGCCCCCCGTTCGTGACACGCGATCGGCGGTCGGTGAGCAGTTGCATTGTGCATTGCCTGCTTTGTATATTCTGTTATTGTTGTTGTTCTCATTGTTATTATTACTGTTCTATTCATTTAATTCAATTATTAAACTGCTTTTACCTCAACATGGGAGTTTTCCTACTTGTGCCCTCCTGGTTCTCTTCCCCATCCCACCAGAGGAGGGGGGTGAGCAAGCGGCTGCGTGGGGTTTAGCTGCTGGCTGGGGTTAAACCACGACAGCACATCCTGAAGGAACTGGCGGATGAACTTGCTAAGCCACTATCCATCGTATTTGAGAAGTTGTGGCAGTCCGGTGAAGTTCCGGCTGACTGGAAAAGGGGAAACATAACCCCCATTTTTAAAAAGAGAAAAAAGGAAGACCTGGGGAACTACAGGCCAGTCAGTCTCACCTCTGTGCCTGGGAAGATCATGGAACAGATCCTCCTGGCAGCTATGCTAAGGCACATGGAGGACAGGGAGGTGATTCGAGACAGCCAGCATAACTTCACCAAGGGCAAGTCCTGCCTGACCAACCTAGTGGCCTTCTATGATGGAGTGACTACATCAGTGGACATGGGAAGGGCTACAGATGTCATCTGTCTGGACCTTTGTAAGGCCTTTGACACGGTCCCCCACAACATCCTTCTCTCTAAACTGGAGAGGTATGGATTTGATGGGCGGACTGTCCGGTGGGAGAGCAATTGGTTGGATGGATGCATCCAGAGGGTAGTGGTCAACGGCTCAATGTCCAGGTGGAGATCGGTGACGAGTGGTGTCCCGCAGGGGTCCGTATTGGGACCAGTACTGTTTAATATCTTCATCAATGACATAGACATAGCGGGATCAAGTGCACCCTCAGCAAATTTGCAGACGACACCAAGCTGAGTGGTGTGGGTGACACATCTGAGGGACGGGATGCCATCCAGAGGGACCTGGACAAGCTCGAGAAGTGGACCCGTGTGAACCTCATGAGGTTCAACAAGGCCAAGTGCAAGGTCCTGCACCTGGGTTGGGGCAACCCCCCATATCAATACAGGCTGGGGGATGAAGGGATTGAGAGCAGCCCTGCCGAGAAGGACTTGGGGGTGCTGGTGGACAAAAAGCTGGACATGAACCAGCAATGTGCACTCGCAGCCCAGAAGGCCAACCGTATCCTGGGCTGCATCAAAAGCAGCGTGGCCAGCAGGTCGAGGGAGGGGATTCTGCCCCTCTACTCTGCTCTGGTGACCCCCCACCTGCAATACTGCGTCCAGCTCTGGAGCCCTCAGCACAAGAAAGACATGGACCTGTTGGAGCGGGTCCAGAGGAGGGCCACAAAAATGATCAGGGGATGGAACACCTCTCCTGTGAAGAAAGGCTGGGAGAGTTGGGGTTGTTCAGCCTGGAGAAGAGAAGGCTTCGGTGAGACCTTATTGCGGCCTATCAGTACTTGAAGGGGGCTCCTAAGAAAGATGGAGGCAAACTTTTTAGCAGGGCCTGTTGTGACAGGACAAGGGGGAATGGTTTTAAACTAAAAGAGGGTAGATTTAGACTAGATATAAGGAAGAAATTTTTTACAATGAGGGTGGTGAAACACTGGAACAGGTTGCCCAGAGAGGTTATAGATGCCCCATCCCTGGAAATGTTCAAGGTCAGGTTGGATGGGGCTCTGAGCAACCTGATCTAGTTGAAGATGTCCCTGCCCACGGCAGGGGGGTTGGACTACATGACCTTTAAAGGTCCCTTCCAACACAACCTATTCTATGATTCTATGAAATTAGTGCTTCTATCAAACAAAGGCAACAGCATTAACCTTTTAAAGATAACAGAAATTGATAGGAAAGTGTTGTGGTTTAACCCCAGCCAGCAACTAAGCCCCACGCAGCCACTTGCTCACTCCCCCCACAGTGGGATGGGGGAGAGAATTGGGAGGGTAAAAATGAGGAAACTCGTGGGTTGAGATAAAGACAGTTTAATAGATAAAGCAAAAGCCGCACACACAAGCAAAGCAAACCAAGGAATTCGTTCAGTACTTCCCATTGGCAGGAAGGTGTTCAGCCATCTCCAGGAAAGCAGGGCTCCACCACGCGTAGCGGTTACTTGGGAAGACAAATGCCATCACTTCGAACGTTCCCCCTTCCTTCTTCTTCCCCCAGCTTTATATGCTGAGCATGACGTCATATGGTATGGAATACCCCATTGGCCGGTTGGGTTAGCTGTCCTGGCTATGCTCCCTCCCAGCTTCTTGTGCACCTGGCAGAGCACGGGACTGAAAAGTCCTTGACTAGCATAAGCACTACTTAGCAACAACTAAAACATCAGGGTGTTATCAACATTATTCTCATACTAAATCCAAACCAGCACTATACCAGGTACCAGGAAGAAAATGAACTCTATCCCAGGTGAAACCAGACAGACATGTATGGTTGTTCTAACCACAAAATCACCTCTGTGTTACTTACTGGGCACCAAAGATCTGTCCTTTAGACGCAAAGCTGTAAGAAGCTGGGCTTCACACCTTCACACCTTCCACGACTTGTGGTTCCTGTACCGCAAGATGAACGGGCCCCAGCACCGTGGCCTCAAAGGCAACGAGAAGACTCGTCCTCCCTCTCTGCACCCGCCCGGGGAGCGAGCGCCTTACAGTGCTGGTGTTGCGGAGGCTGAGCCATAACAGCCCCTCTCGGGAGGGCTTCTCCGCTCCAGCACAGTGCTCCTGGGGTGGCGCGGGCCAATGGCTCCCAAATCAGAGCTGGTTTGTGCTGTGCCAGCTCGGGCGCGTGTTGACACGTTCATGTGGACGTGCCCCTAGATAGGAAAAGGAAGCTCTGGTCTCTGTTACGGCGTGTGGGCAGAGTTCAGACGTGCGTGGCCCTGCAGTGCCGGCCTCGAGGAGTGGAGAGGAGGTTTCATACAGCTTCCTCGTTCACGTTGCTTCTCCTAAGCAAAATAGTGCCCTTTCATATGGCATATCGAGTAGGCGCCGCTTGTGAACAAACTGCTTCAATTGACACCACAAACTAAGGTACGTAAGGCAGCTGGAAAATTTAAGTGACATTGGGAACTAAACCCCACGTTTGGCTATTCCTGGGAGAATCCCACCAGTGAAGTGGCCTGAAATAACCAAATGAGCGCTCAGACATGCAAGCAGCATCCTTATATATTTCACACCAGTGCAGAGACTCAGACCTTCAGAGGCGGGTCACTCAACAGCAGCAAGATCGTTATGCATCTCTGGTACAATGCACACTGCTGCTGAGGCACGGACATCTTAACCAATACAGAAGCATGAGAAAAGCAGTGATAAACAATTACATCAGTGAAAACAGTGACACAAACCATTGAAAAAGCAAAAGACAGGCCTTAAAAATACATTATTTGTAACCCTTTGGGTAGGTGTAGTCCCCTAGTACACTGACAAAACCTCCTGCTTGGTGTTTAATAAACACCAATTCCTTTAATAAAGGAAGCATAGCTCATACGAGGCTCTTTTACTGCTTGGTTTTATGGCAGGGTGTGGTGGTGGATTAAAGTAACTTTCTGCTAATACCTTTGACGGTGATTCTTTAAGCAGCCTCTAAACCACTCATTCACAACACAGGGAAGAAACAAGTTCGACTGTGTACGTAAGCAAATAGTGCACCTGCATCTAGTGTTTTCAGGGGAGTATGGGTAGCAGATTCCCGAAACAAAACACACTGAGGCTATTGCAGTGCTTAAGCATCTCGGACAAACGGCAGCAGCAGCAGCAGTACAAGCTGTGTGTGCTGGAGGCCTGCTTATTCTGTGGTGCTTTGTGCTTGCGGGCAACAGATGCAGTTGCTAGCTAAATCTCGTGTGCATGCACTAATAAAGGCTATTGAGATACTTGTTTTGGTAATAAGTAAGATAAAACCACATTTGCATTGAAATGTTTTAAAGAAAGTGAAATTTCATGAAAAATTAAAAATTGTTAGGGAAAAAAATTCCATCCTGTTACTTTTGCTAAAATCCCACGAAGCCTCCTTCCTTTCTTCAGTTTCCTATAAGCCATGTTACATACCTTATTTTATACTAACAGTACATGATGCTTCTAGGAGTTACACAGGTAAATCTTTTATAGTCAAATGTGACATTTAATGAATGTATCATATCTGATACAATTCCGGAATGATGTTTGATTAACACATTTCTGGCTAATAAGAATGGTACAGCTAAGCTCCGTGTTAATTCGAATAAGGCTGTTGATTTTGAACAGTAATTTCTTTGTAATTTGATTTCAGAAGTTATGACTCTTTCTTGCACTGCTTCCCATAAGCACCCCTAAACGGATGTTTAGGTACATTATTTGAGGAATTTTAGGCTTGAGGTACCCTTAACTACTTATGGTCATGCTGTTCGGTGACTGCGGATTATTTTGCTAATAAGTATTTCTGTCACTTAGCAACCCTCAGTGTTTTCAAAACCTTGGTTTTTTTAGCTTCTAAGTAATTTTCTTATTCAGAATGGTAGTATAAATTACAGATATAGCAGTGTTGATAGCATCCCTAATACAAGGTATTTGTGTATGTAGCCCAAAATCATCGGTTTAGTATTTTGTTGCATAAAACTCCTTTGCAAAGTTTGGAATAAAAAAAAAAAATCCTGGTATTTTTGTGCTCTCTTCTTAGTTTAAGTAAAGTTAGTCTAAGTAAAATTAAAGTTTTAACGTGTCTATTTGGATGTTACATTATGTGCTTTACCTATTGTGGCTGCTTTAGTTGTTGACTCCAGCAAAAATAAGTGTAGTTCTGGAATTTCCAAAATTTTCTTCTGTTCTATAACCACCAAATAGCTCTATGCAACTATGCTTTAGTTTTGCAATGTACAACATTTTTGTCAACATATTTCCAGTAGTTGCTAGAAGTGCAACTGTGGTGTTTGGTTTGCTTGTTGTTTTTTTTTTAAAGTTTACACTATTTCATCGAAGTTTTAATGGATTTCATTGGCATAAGTTACAAGACAAGAATGAAGTTGCAAAGAGTCCTGGCCCTCTGCAAGCATCACTTGCTTGTTTATATCTTTCCAGTTTTTGAAATACTCATAATCAGGTGACATATAAATATTTAGCTGTGTAAATATTGATTGTACAGGACGCTGGGTGGTGTTTGAGTAAGTGCATGTGGAAGGAAATTTTGTCATAGCAGGGGCTTCTTTTTATTACTTGTTTTCACACCAGCCGTGAATCTGACTCCCGTGTCTTTAATACTCGTTGCTGTGTGCACCTTCATACTCCTCCCTGAACACCATCACTTACGGCGTAGATCCTAGCACACAGAAGATGTGATTCGTTTGTTTGTTTGTTTGAACATCAACCCACAAGACCTTGAGTTCCAACTTCAGATCTGAGGCTTTCAAAATGTATTAGAAAGAAATTACAGCACTGATCCTTTATTTCTGATTAAAGGTAATGGCCAGAGTGAAGTACATAACCTGTGATGAAGCTCTTAAACAGCCTGCTGGCTTTTCTTGTTAGGAAGACGAAATGCCTGGTTTGCCAGTAATGAAAAGAAATACTTACAAGCTGCTTAAAATTGGTTAACTCCAGTGTCACTTACGATACTTCTGTGGTAGTAATTCAACATCCATCTTCCAGTATTTCTAAGATGCTTTTGCATATTAAACTGTCAGTTGTATTGTCAGTTCAGCAATGTAAGGCTTTGTATAGTTCCTCTTGATAACGGTCTGTTTCTTGAATTTCCCTGCTAAGAAGTCCTTCAAAGCGTAAGACAAATGCCAGCTCACTGAATCGTTTCAGTGCATTTTGCAGTGCCCAAGAAGGAAGTGCCAGAGCCACGTGGTGGTAGGCAGGAACTGTCTTGTGTGCTGCCAGATACGCTCTTGCTACGGGCTTGTGACCGCTGGCTTTTCCTTACCCGTTGAAGAAGAGCTTCAGGGGGTGCCAGGAAACAAGCTCACGTGCACCGCTAAAACGTGCAGTTTAGAAGGAGCTCACTGACGATCAGTAACTAGAAATGCGTATTAGCTAGTCTTATTTTTCAAGGATGTTAAACAGCCTGTAGTGAGGCTGCACCTAAACACTGCATGGTAGGTATGTGTGTCAATGGCAAAATAATTGCTACTGTACCTAGGTCTAACATTAATCAGAGGTGTCATTTGCCACAAAAGTAACTGACACAAGTTAAACAGTATAAAATGCAGTTCCGTCGGTGTCTGGGATGGATCTGGTATCTCTTCTTAAAGTACCTGCACGTGTTGTGTCCCTGTCCACACTTATCTTCTGTGCTAAGTAGCAATTTGTGCTCTGTCGGCACCACGATTGTACAGTCTCAGGTCTTTCACTGAACTGTGACATACAATATAGTGTTAATTTTTGTTGCTAACCCTCTTTTGACATATCAGTGGGCAAATAAAAGCCCTTCAAAAAAGTCTTAGCCTGTTCTATTGATCCTAGGGAAGATTTTCCGTGTGAAAAATTATTCAAGATCACTATTTCACCAATCAGCCATTTACATGTCTCCTGGGAAGGCAGATACTGTTCATCGTACAGGTGTGGTGGGACTCATCTGCATGTTCTTAGGTACCAGGAGTCTTTCTGTATGATGGATCGGAAAGTTAGCATGTTGAAGCTTGATATTGAAACAGAAGAGTTAGGTAATACAAACATCATTGTTTTCCTGACAGATCTCTTCGAGCACATCACAGCCTGGAGCTCCGGGAGCTGTAAAACAAACCCAGGAGACTGCATTGTTTCAGTTTGCTGAGGTATAATGCCTGAAATACGGTGAGGGAGGATGGGAGGAAGCAAGGAACCAGCAAGAGTTGTCACTGAATGGCTAAGCACCCTGTCTTATAAGGCATTCCCATCAGTAGATGTCTACCTTCATGACAGCATTGTGTTAAGAAAATTGGGGGGGAATAACCAGTGATTGGACGAGATGTTGGCCCGTTCTACCAGCTGTAGCATACACAAAAGATACCGGGCTTGTGAATGTTACCTGGCCTTCCATACCAAAAAACCACTGCAGATGTTTTTTTCCAAATGGCCTTTTAATTTACATCTAGGAAAACAACAAATAAAAGACACTCTGAAATGACACTGCACTGCCCTTGGAAGAGGCTGCAGCAGTGCAAAATGGCAACTGCCCTACAGGCAGGAATCCTTCGAAAAAGAAGCTTGCAGGTCGAAGGAAGCTTATCACAACACCTACAAGGATATTTAGCAGCATCATTAGGTGGTGACCTAGAAAGCCTATAAATTACCCTTAAGTTTGTCAGTTGTCCTCCTTTCTCCATGTATTGAAAATTTGGAGTTCTTAAAGATTGCTTTTAAGAATTTCTTCTCCCATGTGTTTAATGAATTGATTTTCCACACCTATGTGTGGAAATGTACTGTTCTTGCCCATTTGGGGGAGTCTGGTCCTGCTTACAGAATCAGTGATGCTAAATGTATATTCAGGGTGTGTCTGAGGAGACTGGGACTGGAGCTGGTGCTATCGTGGAAGAGCATAACGAGGTGAAAAGATACCCTGTTCGTCATTCCGTGTACTTACAGAGGTTTGACTACATACAACATTCTTCCTCCTGTTAAATGTTAAGGTAATTGTGTACTGTGTGTTTTTAGCTTGGCTAGAATGGGCCTTGATGTATTTCTTAGGAGGTGCAATTAAGAAAAAAACCAATTTAGTGATTCAGGTGCTGTAAAATACCGAAATGCAAACACCCTTATAAAAGGTACAGTAGCGTTAATATCTCTAATCATGAAGATGTTTGCATATGTGCCACCTTTTCTTTAAAGTTACAAGTTAAATTGAAAAGTTCTTTTGAGAAAATTGGTGGAATTGAGCAGGATGAAGCCGTGTACTGAAGCCAACCTTTTAAACCCAGTAAAAGACATAAGCTGGAGAACATTTCCTGTGAATTTTATTGCAAAGTCTTGCATGAGTGAATCTGCTAACTTAGTTGCAAAAATCTTAGCCATCTTACATTGTAATTAAACAGCAATTTTAGATATCTGCAGAGTTGAACAGGGTATGAATTGCCTTTACTACAACATGTTCAAATCGTCTTTTAAAACCTGACATTCAAAATTTCACAGAACCTAAAATCAGTTCCTCTCCTAAATGAACAAACAACAAACCTGAAAGTTGTCATATGGATGTGGCAGTGCATTGAGTTGCATACCACTACGCTGAGCCAGCTCATTAGCCATCTAGCCATCCAGCTGGCCTTGGACATTGCTGAACGAGAAAAGTGGCCAGTACTTTATCTTTATACTGACTCATGGATGGTGGCAAATGCCCTGTGGGGGTGGTTGCAGCAGTGGAAGCAGAACAACTGGCAGCGCAGAGGTAAACCCATCTGGGCTGCCACGTTGTGGCAAGATATTGCTGCTCGAGTAGAGAACCTGGCTGTAAAAGTACGTCACGTAGATGCTCACGTACCCAAGAGTCGGGCCACTGAAGAACATCAAAACAACCAGCAGGTGGACCAGGCTGCCAAGATTGAAGTAGCTCAGGTAGATCTGGACTGGCAACATAAAGGTGAATTATTTATCGCTCGTGGGCCCATGATGCCTCAGGCCATCAAGGAAGAGATGCAACATATAGATGGGCTCGTGATCGAGGGGTGGACTTAACCATGGACGCTATTGCACAGGTTATCCGTGAATGTGAAACATGCGCTGCAATCAAGCAAGCCAAGCGAGTAAAGCCTCTTTGGTATGGAGGACGATGGTTGAAGTATAAATATGGGGAGGCCTGGCAGATTGATTATATCACACTCCCACAAACCCGCCACGGCAAGCGCTATGTGCTCACCATGGTGGAAGCAACCACCGGATGGCTGGAAACATACCCTGTGCCCCATGCCACCGCCCGGAACACCATCCTGGGCCTTGAAAAGCAAGTCCTGTGGCGACATGGCACCCCAGAAAGAATTGAGTCAGACAACGGGACTCATTTCCAAAACACCTGGGCCAAAGAGCATGGCATGGAGTGGGTCTATCACATCCCCTATCGTGCACCAGCCTCTGGGAAAATCGAACAATACAATGGACTGCTAAAGACTACGCTGAGAGCAATGGGTGGTGGGACATTCAAGCATTGGGACACACATTTAGCAAAAGCCAACTCTAGGGGATCTGTCACTTGAGCTGGCCCTGCCCAATCCAAACTCTTACGTTGCTTTTGCTCAAGGACCTGGGTGCACTTGGTGGGTGATGCGAAAGGACGGGGAAGTCCGGTGTGTACCTCAAGGGGATTTAATTTTGGGTGAAAATAGCCAATGAACTGAGTTTTATGATGTCGATTGTTATATGATATTGTATATCATTATTTCTATGGTTGCTATCAATGGTATAGCAGTGAAAATCACCCAGATTAATGAAGAATGAACTAACTTGGACGAAACCGAGCAAAGTGCAACGATGATAGAACTGGACGAGCGCAGCAGTACCGAAATGAGAACTGGCTTCAGGATGCAACAGCCCAACACCACACACCATCTCTCCCGCCCTGAAAGACTGTTACGACAGATGGAGCCCAAAGTCGTGGACTAAATGAACTCTGGACATTTTAGAGGGATGGCCCATAGACTAAGGGAATGATATCTGTGAGTGCATATATATATATGTATATATAAAAAGAAAGATAGTGGTGATTAATTGAAATGTATCGAAAAATGTGAGACCTAGGCATGACGTAAATGGTGTAGAATAAGGGGTGGATACTGTCCTGGTTTTGGCTGGGATAGGGTTAAATTTCTTCCTAGTGCTGTGTTTTGGATTTAGTATGAGGAGAATGTTGATAACACACTGATGTTTTCAGTTGTTGCTAAGTGCCCTCCTAGTCCAAGGACAGCTCCCGTGCCTACTGACTGAGCTAGGTACACAAGATGGGAGGGAACATAATCAGGACAGCCAGCCCAGCTGGCCAATGGGGTATTCCATACCATGTGACGTCATGCTCAGTATATGAATGGCAGGCGTGATCCAGGAAGGGCCGATCGCTACTTGGTTATCGGTCAGCGCGGGTGGTGAGCAATTGCATTGTGCATCACTCATTTTGTCTATTCTATCATTATTATTATTATTTTCCCTTTTCTGTTCTATTAAACTGTCTTTATCTCAACCCACGAGTTTTTCTCATTCACACCCTTCCGATTCTCTCCCCGTCCCACCGGCGGGGGCGGAGAGCGAGCGGCTGCGTGGCATTTGGCTGCCTGCCAGTTTAAACCACGACAGGCACATTGGAGTGCCTGTATGAATCATCCAATGTTAGGTAGAAGAGGTGCTTAGAAAGTTAATTAGAAACTGGAGAGGACAGTTTTAAAGGTTAATGCGTTTTTTCTTGTGTGCAGTCTGGAAGGGGTTGTATTTTTTGGTTGTTTTTTCAGTGTCTGGAAACAAGGGACAGGAATCAGGAAGATTGCACCTTGATTTCATTTAGGTTGTTCCAGGAGAAAGTACTGAGAATGCTAGAGAACCTCTTTAAGCTTCCTCCCCCCGCCCCCGCTATTCAAGCTGCTTGTGCTCTTCCAAATATAAGGGCTTTCATTTGCACAGGGTGTCTTTGTCAAGTTTGGCAAAAACCCCGTTCCTTACTGTGCCACTTCTCACTGGCTCCTGTCTGTATGAACGCATTACTGCATTTAGTAAGCTAAATTATGGTAAGCAATTTGCAGTAGGCTGCTGTCGGCAACGTACAGCGCTACAAAAAGAAAAGAGGGAGGGAGACAAAGTAGTTATTTAGCCGGTAGCCGGTAGACCTGTGAAGAACTGTGAAGTGTGCTGTGGTCTGGTGCGCCTGGAGACTTTTGGCAGCCGTCCCAGCTCAGTTTTGGGTGTTCTTCATATGTTCCCTTTCTCTTCGCCGCCTTTGCAGCAGGGTGAGTAGGAGTGCCTCTTTGTGAAGACAGCGATCCCATTGAGTAGATTTGTCATTTAAAATGGACACCTTTACCCCAGGAGTACAAGCCCCCTGTCACTCAGAAACAGCTCATTATATGGAGGTGTAGCATGCGATTCTTTCTTCCTTACAACCTCGGTTAGCCTTTCATCTGTCTGCCTGTCCCAACAGGCAGCCTTTCATCTGTCTGCCTGTCCCCCGACTTGCTATAGTCGTCAATTAAAACTGTTGAGGTTATGGCTAACGAGGCCTGCGCAGTGGCTTGCCACAACAGATGATGAAAATGTCAGGAGTAAGACTTTGTTGGGTCCTGCCGGCGCGCAGGCAGGGGCACTGGTCTTCCAAGATGGTGTGATATCCCCATAAAAGTTTGGTTTTTTTTAATTTTGCAGTGTTGCCAAGTTACGCTCTTGGCTTTCTCATTCTGCTCTGATCTTGCAGATACTTGGTTCTTCTTTTGTCCTTCTCATTTGTACCTTCATGGAGAACTATTACATAGGACAGTGGTTTCTGAGCAGTGGGCTGTGTTCCTTAGCATGGTGGCTGTTTGCAAGCCGTCTGCTCAGGTGGGCTGGTTGCTGTCATCCTGCTTGCCATGGGAGGGAAACAGAGCAAATGAGACCCCTTGCGCTCTTGGTCTTACTGGACATGCGTTTGGCAAACGCGAACAGATGGTGATGACTGCTTCGTTGAAAAGAAACAAGAGTGCCTCTTGGATTTACTTACTGAGCTCTCATCCGTTATTAAACCAAGGAAATGCTTCCGGAGAGTGGAAGCAATAAAATTGCTAGTTTAACCATCTTAAAAACAAAATGAAGCCAAAAACCCCAAACTCTTCACTTTCATCTGCTTTTCTGAGGTTTTTCTCTAAGTGATGTAATCAAAAAAAAAAATCAGATGCAGCATGCAACAAGGTAGAATTTTCCTTGCTAGTCCAACAGGTTATTAGCATTTAAGAAAAATGCATGCTTGAGAATGGTTTTGCTGTGTTCTCACATACTCACTTTGAGCAGGCTTACAGGCAACCCTTTCTGTTTGTTTCTGTGCTGAATAGAAGGTGTGAATCCAAAACTGTTGGTCAGAATGCCTTGAAATTGGGAGTGTGAGAGCTAGTCAGTATCTTATCTCCCACCCTTCCCTTAGATAAAGTTGTAATCTTCCCAGGTACAGCCATTACGTAAAATAGATGACTATATTTGAGGTTTGCCTATACACTGAAATTATTAAGTATCTCTGCTGAAGTGAAATGCCTATTCTGGGGGAGAAATGGAAAAGTGCCATGGCACATGCTTCTTATGCAAACTAGAGTGTAATACAGTAGATAAAATGCTGACCTGCATTGTAAAAAAGGTAGCACTTTGATCCTAATGATCCCCAAGTTAAACCTCTACATAAGAAGGGGCTATTTGTGCTTGTGCTGCTGCAGGTTCTGGTTATTCTGATTAAAACTAGAAGATGGTGTTAAAACAGGGAACGGGATCCGTAATCTCGCTGAGAGCTGATGGATCAGCCATCCTCTTACTTCAGACATTTGGCCAGCAACTTTGACAGAATGAATTCTAAGTTCATATCTCTTGCAGTTTCTTTTTTTGAGTATGAAGAGATTTTTTTTGCTGAAGTGAAATGTTGGCTTCCTCTCTTTCTATTGGTACTACATGGATCTCGCTTGCATTTTGTTAGGAGCACCCATTCTCTCGTCAAAACTAAATTCTTTACGCTTTCCTCTTGTGCGTCAGGAGGCAAGATATGCCTGCATGTTCTCAGGTTATACTTCCATGTGTGGGTGTGTTTCTGTCTCTTTTCTGCCATTCATCTTGCACTGAAAAAATCATGAGGAGCTGAGAATGTATTACAGTAGAAAGAGAAAAAGTTGAGGTGCTCTTTCTGCAAAGTGCAGTGTACGAGATCACTTAACTCCAGTGGGGTCCTGAGTAGGTTCACTGAACTGTCTCAAAGCAAAACTAGGATTTTGAATCATTTTAGTTCAATATTAAAAAATATTATGAATGCATATTCAAGTATGATTCACCGTATTTCAAATAGCTTGCAGTAAAATGGATGTTCTGGGATTTTGTGTAATGAATCTTCTTGACAATTGAAAAGTAAGCTGTTCAAATAATCTCGTTCAAAAGAAAGATCTTAAATATAAAGAGAAAGGCTAAGCTGATAATTTTTGCATCTGAAAGATCATGGTCATAAGCATGACTTTTGTGATGAAGCAGATGCCACGGAAACACCGCTGGTCTTGTCCCTAATCTTAGGGCTTTTCAAGGCTTCCAGGTCAAATACTATCATGTAATGGCATGCCAAAAAATATCAAATATGAGAAATAATGATTGATTCTTGCGTTGGTGAACTCCTAATGCTGCACTTGGAAGCAAGTCAGAAAACTTCGGCTGCAAAAGCAATTCCCTGACGTGCAGTGGTAGTTATTCACTGAGCGTCAGTTATTCACTGACGTTATTCCAATGTCTATTTAGAAGGCTAGGTTGGATCTCCAGATGTAAGGTCTTATTTCCTTTTTCTACCTAAAGAAAGTGAAACAAGCAGTGCCTGTGAGGACAAATAGTCCTCTTCTATATCTAACCAAATGAGAAATATTGCCTGGGCTTTCTGAGAGAATTTTGTTTAACCTTGACCACCACAGTTCCTGTTTTTAAGCAACAGGTATGTCTTGTTCACTTTGTCACATAAAACACACGGCATGATAGAATATTGGCTGTGGACAATACAAAGATAGAAGAGAATCCATGAGCCTAATCTAAGGAAGAAATTCTGTACATGCTTGTATCCTGCTGACTTCTAAATGCCTGTAAAGTCTTTCTTGGATGGGATTGCTTCTCTGAAGTAGGGCCTTCTGCCAGAAAGATCTAAAAGTAACTGATTTCACCAACTCCTCCATTTTTTCATTGTTTTTCTCCCTTCCTTTCTGTCTTCCCTGTGTGCCACTGAACTCTTTTCTCCTCTGTTCATTTAAAACCTAGATCTCATCAAATACTTCCCGGTTGTCAAGTCCTGAGCCAGTAAAGCACTGTGGGAAGTCGGTACTCTTCCAGCTGGCAGAGTTATACCCGTTAGCGTCACAATGGGAAGATGTGTGTGTCTTCGTTCCGACAAACCATTCTTCTTTTGGAAAAGAAAGATTGCTAAAAAGTAAATATTCCATGGCAATGGGTCGATTTTAATTTGTTTTATTTTGTTAGGATGCGAGTTGTGGATTTGGAACGACCTGAACCAAATTGCATACAAGCAAGCTTACTAGCTTAGCAGGAAAACTGTTCCAGCTGAGCCAAACATTCATTAAGCTGAATCCTCAATTTAATTTGTGGTGTACTGACAGGACATTCAGCCTCGTCATGCTGTTGGCTTGCCTGCGAACTGTGACGAGTCCAAAGACGGTTAGAGAATACTGACCCCCAAAGGTGGTAAGCATACAGCATACAGGTCTGCAAACGAGGCACCTGCACGTATTGCAGGAAATGAAAATGGCACATTGTGCAAAATGATAGAGCTGGGTTTGGAATGGTTTTTTGAATTACCAGCTTTTTTTACACCATCAGAATTAAACAAAAGTAACATCTTATTCTTGCAACGTGATGAGCATGAACCGTGAAGGGTCAATATAGTCTTACGGGTGTGACTTTGTGTTGGGATGTAGGAGCCCCAACTTTGCTCTGCTGTGCTCCGCATTACCGTGTTGTGTGGAGTTGTTTCTGCTGCTTTGCTCTTCCTTGGGGTTGTCTCTGTCTGTAAGGTAATTAGAAGAGATGTCCAGCACAAATGGTGCCTACTAGTGGTTGGGGCCTCTGGATGTTTCCAAACAACAGGTAATAATCACTCGGTGTAAACACTCTTTAAAATCATTCCCTGCTTTTTCTGAATGAGCATGTGCAGGATCATAAACTTCGCAGGCATTCTCAGTTCTCAGGTAAGTACTTGATTTTTGCAGTCTACAGATCAGTGCCTACTAAATTACATTTTAAATTTGGAAAATGGTTTGGAGTGCTGCGTACTAAAACTTCCCCAGGATGTTAGGTGAATAAAAATGGAGAAACAAGAGCAGAGGGAGCATATGCCCAGAAATGTAGAGGAAGTGGAGTTACGGTTCGTTATGTATGGTGGGTTCATGTTCTTGCCTGCTGCTTCCCCAAGCAGCTGCCGTTGACGACACTGAGCATTCCCAGGAGGAAATCCCTGCTGCCCGCAGTGAGCACAGTGGACGAGCCCGGGATTAGCAGGTGGTTAAATCCTGTGGCAACTGCTGTAGTGCTAGGAAAAGGAAGAGCAAAGTAGCATATAGCCAATAGGGGAAGGTGAGCAGGAGAAAAGGACTGACTTTACGCTTATAGATGGCTGTATTACGCTGGCAAATAAGCTGTAACAGTAGTTTTCAGCTTCCTATAGGAAATCACAGCCAGGGTCTGCTGCCTGACAGCCAGCCTTTTAGGCTGGTGAGTTTTTTCAGTTTTGGATTGTCTCTGGATTGAATGTTGACAAGTGGCTTTTGTTCGAAGTCTCGGAGTGCTTGCCTGCTGTCCCCATGAAACGGGTGCAGCCCAGCCAGCCCTCCTGTAAGGTCCTGCACGGGCGAGCGTGCCTGAGCCGAGCCCCTGATGAACGTGAGCACCGGTCTCAGCACCAGCTGATGTGTGCAGGAGCCCCGTCTCCTGTGGCTGGGAGAGCTCACTGCCTGCTCCTGATCCTCCATCAGCTCTCCCAGCAGGCTGCACAGCCTTAGCCCGTATGTTTGAGAAAGAACAGCAAGTGCAGAAGATTAGCAGAATGGCCTTTTTATTTTCTGCTGCGAAAGCCCTGTTGTGAGGGGCCTGCAGCCCAGCGGGAGCCAGCAGCTCTGTGCCACTGTGCCTCTGGCATCCACCCCGGCGGGAGGAGGGCTGGGTCAGCATAGGCTCCTGCAGCAGAGCTTCCCATCCAGGCAGCCGTTCCGCACACCTGGCTCGACATCGGCCGCCTCGTCAGCCGGTGTCGCTCTGCTTGTTAGTCCTAGAATCATAGAATCATAGCATCATTAAGGTTGGAAAAGACCTCTAAGATCATCGAGTCCAACTGTCAACCCAACACACCATGCCCACTAAATCATGTCCCTAAGCGCCTCATCTACACGTCTTTTAAATACCTCCAGGGATGGGGACTCCACCACTTCCCTGGGCAGCCTGTTCCAAGGCCTGATCACTCAGTAAAGAAATTTCTCCTAATGTCCAATCTAAACCTCCCTTGGCGCAACTTGAGGCCATTTCCTCTCGTCCTATCGCTGTTACTTGGGAGAAGAGACCACCACCCACTCGCTGCAGCTCCGTGTGCTGCCTGACCCCACAAGCGGTATTGCAGCACATCCTGTTGTCAGAAGAGCTGGAATTCCCACCAGGGTGTAGGTCAGCGTGTGCTTGGCGTCACTTCCTTGGTGAAATGGTTCCCCAGGCACTGGTGACTTGAAGCTTTGCTCTGCCTTGCTAGGCTTCCCCTTTTTAACTTAATAAAGACCACTAAACCATTCCAGCCCACCTTTCCTTCTTGATAGCAGCATGCTTGGACCCACAGAGCGTTTGTTCTCCACTAGACGCAGTTAAACTCCTGCAGCTCTCTCTGGTAACAGGCACCGCTGAAGAAACTGTTTTAAAAGTCTCGTGTCTTGCTGAGGTTCAGTCCAAAGTGGTTGTCCTCTTCTGTGGTGTGCTGGGTCCATCCAACTGACTTCATTTTTCTTGTTCACAAAGGCAGGTGACAGCTGCTCAGTCTGGAGTGAGACCGGTAGCTAATTCAGCGGGGTGTTGAATTCAGCATTTTCAATATGAGTTGAGTGCATTTCCCAAAGGAGTTCTGTCTTACCCCATCCTTGTTCAGCATGGGGTAAAGACGCTATGTAATGCACATTACTGCTGTCCCTGAGAGCACCTTGGCTGGTTTTGCTTTAATTGCATACTATGACACTGCAGCCTTAAAATCAGGGCTAGCAAGAACGTTCCAATCCCCAGCTGCAAGCGTTACACAAATACCAATAACTGATATAAATGAGCAGTATCAGGGCAGCGAGTCAGGTCTTTTAAATCCTCGCTTTCTCTCTTCGTAGGTTTTTTATTTTTCTTTTATTCAGTTTAAGACTTGAGTTACAGCTAAACCAGTTTCTCATCTGCTATGTCAGACGTGTGTTCTGTTACACGACATCTTGCGCTTGGTTCCTTCTTGCATTGTAGATGGGGGGGCAACGAAGACTACATGTGCTCTGCAGCCCTGCACAGCAGGGTAAACTGTCCGCGTGAGGCAGGACGCAGGAACAACCACAAAACCACGAACGAAATGCAAAGAGTAAATTTATTTTTGTTACCTTGCCAACCGGGGGATCCCCGAAGCAGCGCCTGGGCAGAGCCACACAAGCAGGGACACCGGCACCGCGGAGCTCAGTCCATGCTAGAGGATCGCCGAACCTGCTGTTTTCGCCTGTTTTTCAGGATTCGCGCAGGTGTAGTTTACCACTGTGCTTTGATCTTTCCCGTAGCAGGGCAGGAATCTCAAGCCTGTTCGATAGGGTGCCTCTAAGTCTATCACAGGCCTATGTTATCTAAAGACACATGTTCTACTTGTCCAACACACAAGGCTAAAGAACAATTAGAATGATACATGTGTTTTTGTACACCCCAGCTGCAAGTCACGGGAGCGTGTTTACAATCCTCCTCACCAATCTTCCATTATTTTCCCACAGGTGCAAAAGCCCCGCTGAGCCCCAAACCAGAACTGGCGAGCCCTGAAGGGCACCGAGCTGCTCCCAGCGCTGTCACCGCCAGCGGGGCAGGCAGTGGCAGGGGGTGACCCCCCTGTCCCCTTCCCTGGGAGAAGCAGCCCTTTGGTGGGGGAGCCAGGACAGACAGGTCCCTGCAGGACTCACGGATACGGCCCCATGCAGAAAGCGGCACTGATCCCCTGGGTCAAGGACAGACCTGGGGGGTCGGTGGGGAGGACGGACACACACAACAAAAAGGGCTGCAACGCCTTTGTCTTGAACACGAGCAGCGTCCCCTCCAGCGGGGACAGGGCTCCGTGCAAAGCCCTTAAAACCCTGAAGACAATCACGCCCTTCCTCAGGTCCCACCGCACTCAGCTCCGGAGCTTGGCTTTGCCTCACTGCCGCAGCAAAATAACCCCAAATAACCCCAAATAACCCCAAATAAACAGTGCCAAGGGAGGGAGCTGCAGGCCAGGCAGGGATGCTCCTCTCCTTGTCTGGCTGCACCTTGGTCAGCTGCAAGACCAGGAAGGGAGGAAAAAATAAAATGAAAAATGCACTGCACCAGCCAGAAAGCGCCTGGAAACCTCATCCCTCTTTATTGCCCATTTCCCATCTGAGCTCCACAATGTGGGGCCAATGCAGCCAATGGCGCCTTTGGGAAGCGGCATCACCTTTCCGGGTCTGGCTTGCAGAAGGTGCAGGGTGAGGTCCCCGTCGGGGCAGTCCCCCAGCGCCGGGGGTCAGCGGGGCTGAGTCCCACCTTAGGGCAGTCCCGGTGACGCAGCTGGGGCGTGGGAGCCGCTCTTGACCCCAGGCAGGCACAGTGCTCTTCACAGCACGCACGGCGCAGCTCCCAGTGCCGCTGCTGCTCAGCGTCTCGCCTCGCATGCTGACCCACCCCGAGCGTCGTCCTGGACCCAAAACTCCTGTCCCCTGGAGCAGCTGCACCACCACCACCCGCAGCTCTTGGGGGCCACAGAGAGTTATTCTGCTCGAGAGAAGGAGGAAAACAAAAGAAAAATCCCAGACGCCGAACTTCAGGGCTGACCAAAAGTTAAAGCATATTATTAAGGGCATTGTCCAAATGCCTCTTTAAACACCGACAGGCATGGGGAATCGACCACCTCTCTAGGAGGCCTGTTCCAGGGTTTCCGCACCCCCTTGGTAAAGAAACGCTTCCTCATGTCAAGTCCGAACCTCCCTTGGCGCAGCTTTGAACCATTGCCAGGCGTCCTGTCCCCGGATCCCAGGGAGAAGAGATCAGCACCTCCCTCTCCACGTCCCCTCAGGAAGCTGCAGACGGCAATGAGGTTCCCCTCAGCCTCCCTCTCTCCAAATGAGACAAACCCAGAGTCCTCAGCCGCTCCTCAGAGGACATGCCTTCCAGCCCTGCCACCAGCTTGTTGCCCTCCTCTGGAAACATTAAAGTACCTTAACATCCTTCTTAAATGGCAGGGCCCAATTTACGGGATTGCATTCCTGTACTATGTTCCCCCCCAGTAAGGGAATGCAATTAGTACAGCTATAGCTAATTGTTTCAGGATGTGCTATGTCAGCATTCATTTGCCTTACACAGCCTTTGCAGAGAGGAAAGCATGGTCTTAAAATGCACTGGCTACCAGTTCATTTTCAAGCATAACTCAAAGCATAGGTTTGAGCTCATAAATCCCATGTTGTTTGAAAGCTTTGCTACTTAAAGGCAGGGGGCACTCATGGCCGGGCAATTGGTCTCTCGCCTCGCTCTGCCCTGCGGATCTATCAGATCCACGTTTGGGCACGTACAAGGGCCTGTCTCGTCACACTCAGCTTGCATCAAAATGTTGAGATTCTTTAACTGAATAGACATAGTTTGGCAGCTTTCTGCACTCATTGCACCAGTTTTCCAAGCTAATTACCATGTGTGTGCTAGAAGATTGTTCTTCATAGTTTCTTTTATTAATTAAAAAAAAAGAAGAAGTTCCTTTGCATCTGAATAGCGTCCTCAGTAATTTCCTCACACCGACGTTCTCAGGTGGTTTCAGGTGGGTGTATAAAAAGCAAAATCTTCAGTGCTTCTTTGCAGCTATCTTACAGGAACATAGGGACTCTTTAAAGACAGGTTACTGTCGGATGGCCACCTGGCCAGCCACCTCCTTACCCATATCAGCATTATCAGCCACAACCTTCCTCTTCACTAAATGCCTGCAGAATTCATTTACAAACTCAGCGACCTTTATTCACGCGCCTGGAAAGAAAAGCACATCCCCACAGACAGCAGTGCCATGAACTGCGTCGCACTGACCCACCAGTGTTCTGTCTCTGGTAGCTTTTTCAGTGTCTGGGCTGATTTGGCACTTTCTCCAACGAAACTTCCAAAATGGAAGCTCAGTTAATGCCAGCTGTGGTTATTTTCCTCCCTAGGAGGCAGACACCCATTCTGAAAACGAGGCTGACGCCACCAGCTTCAGGTTCAGAGCCCACCCACACCGCGCGTCCGTTGCGCAGCGGCCGGTGGAGGGCTGGATCTGCTGGTCATGACTGCGTGGAGCTGGACTCCAGCAGGCAACTGATGGGTGAAAGCCTCATTAACACATCTCTCAGGCTCCACCCTTCATGCTTTGATGTCATCAGATGAACAAAACAGTGAAGTGCACAGCCAGGTCAATTTAGATTGCAGAAAACCATCGTTCAAGACATCTAGGTTTCCTTGTCTACATCATATTCTGGATTTCGTGGCACCCATGAGCCAGAAAAGGCTGTATGCATGCTCTCAACATCTCTGCAAAGTTCATGCAGGGGGAACTGAACCCCTTTTTTTCTCCTCTGGCATCACCACAACCAAATGAATGTGTATGGTTCAAATGTCTTTATTTACGTACTCTGAACGTACACACCATTTTTGGCACTAATGTACAAAATGACAAGAGTAGTACCTACCTTACTCTTTCAGTACTCAAAATACTAAATCCTACAGGAAAAAGAGATTTGCCAGGGTTTTAGATAAGATCTGAACATCTTCCCACCAACTGAGGTAGGCAAGTGACTCCCAGAAAGGTTAAAGTCTGAGCTCTGAAAGTTTTACCCTGCGGCTGCAGTGCATTTTGTATCCCGTATAAACACGGCTAACTGCGCAGCTTGGTTTCAGTGGGAAAAGGGGATGTGATGGCCATAGCAGCACTGGACAATTTTAACAGTTTGGAAGAGTCGTCGTTTGCCTCGCTGTGCTTTGGGCACGGATCCAAATGTTCTAGGTCTGAAAATGACCAACGTGTCCATCACAGCGGTGTAACCTCCCCTCACGTGTTTTTCAAAGCCTGTGCTATTTCCATGACGGTCTATTGGCACCGTCCATCCCAGCCCGTGGCTCTGGTTACACTGTGGCTGCGGCTGCCGAACTCACCCCCCTGCGCCCCCGGGGAAGGGTTTGTGTCCAGCCAGACCAAGTCCCTGGCCCTCCCTGCTGCGTGGCCTCCTGGATGTTGGGTCTGGCACAGAGAGGGGACGGCTCGTAGGGGTGGTCTCTGGGCTGCAGGGTTGGTCTCTGCCACGGCCTGAGAGAAGAGGAACAGCACTGGGTTGTCCTTGGGAGCCGAGGGGCAGAGGACGCGTCAGGGACGCCCAGCAGCAGTGCCCAGTGCATGGCCACCAAGGGCAGGGACAGCCCCCCGGACCCCCGGGCACAGGGGCTGCCTTGCGCCCAGCACCCAAAGGCCTTCCTCCGAAGGGTGCTGGGCGAGGGCTGGCGGGCGGGGCTGTGGCGGGCGGGGCTGCACACGGGGGCCCCGTCACCCCCGTGTCACAGTGCCACCGCCCGGCAACGCAGCAGTCACAATGCCCCAGAGCAGGGTAAAGGGGGCATCCTGCTGTGTCCCGCTGCCAGCCTGCCCGGCTTCGCCGTCAGGACAGAGCTGGCCCAGGGGCAGCCCGAAGACGTCCGAGAGGAGGCCTTGAGAGCCGGTGGAATTCCCTGGAGGGGCTGAGGGAGGAAGGCTGGAGGCTGGACGAGGCTCCTGGAGGTTCTCCGCTGCAAGGCAGCTCCCGGCGGGGCCACGTTCAAAGCTCCTCTGATGGACGGAAATCCTCTGCAGCTGGATAGCAGCAGCAAGACCACGGGAAGGCCTTCCTGAGGAGCACTGCAGAGCTCACCGTCCTCGTCCATCCCCCGCGGAGCCAGGGGCAGCGGCCGTAAGAAATGGGACGCAGAGGTGTTGCAAGGGGTCCCAGTGCTTTGGAGCACCCACTGGTGTCCTGCCAGGCGTGGGAAGGGTTCTTGCCCGCAAGGTCGATCAGGCTGAAGGCATTTTGCCACTCTCAGAAGCCCCTGAGTTGGCTCCAGGCTGAGGGGGAACAGGGGTTGGGCATCTTCTGGGAGGCATAAGCAGCCTGTGGGACGAGGAGGCAGGTCTCGCTCGCATGCTCAGGGAAGAGCCGATCGCCAGCTTTGGGGTCAGGAAGGAATTTTCCCCCGGGGCAGATTGGCACTGGTCCCCGGGGGTTTTTTGCCTTCCTCTGCAGCATTGAGCACGACCACTTGTCAGGGCTCCTCCGGTCCCTTTTGGCTAGGTTACTGCCTGCTGCTCACGCACCACGAAGATGTCCTCTTGTGCCCTGCATCTGGGGAGGGAAAGGATAAATGAAATCATGAAATGAAAGAATGAAATGAAATGAAAGAATGAAATGAAAGAATGAAATGAAAGAATGAAATGAAAGAATGAAATTAAATGAAAGAATGAAATGAAAGAATGAAATTAAATGAAAGAATGAAATGAAATGACACTAAATTAAAGAAAGAAATGGAATGAAACTAAATTAAAGAAATGGAATGAAATGAAAGAATGAAATGAAATGAAAGAGTGACATTGAAGAATGAAATTACATGAAATAATGAAATGAAAGAATAAAATAATGAAATGAACTATGAAAGAATGCATAGAAAATGAAATGAAACGATATGAAATGCAAGAAAGAAATGAAAGAATGAAATGAAAGAATGAAATTATAAAATGAAATGAAATAAATAATGCAACGAAAGAATAAAATAAAAGACTGAAAGAATGAAATGAAGGAATGAAATGAAATTATGAAAAGAAATGAAATAATGAAATGAAATGAAAAAATGAAATAATGAAATGGAATGAAAGAATGAAAGAATAAAATGAAAGAATGAAATGAAATGAAATGAAGATGGAAATGAAATGAAAGAATAGAATGAAAGCATGAAAAAGAGAAATGAAAGAATTTATTCCTTACTTATTTCTTATTTATTTCTTGTCATTACTTCATTCTTTAATTATTTCATTCTTTCATTCTTTCATTTCATCATTTAATTTCATCACATTTCATTTCATTGTTTCAATATTTTGTTCTTTCCCCCATTTCATTATTTCATTCATTTCATTTCATTTCATTTCATTCTTTCATTTCATACTTTTCATTCTTTCATTTAATTTAATTTAATTTCATTTCATTTCATTTCATTCTTTCCATTCCTTTAGCTTCATTTTTATTAAATTTTTTAATTTCATTTTTTCATTTCCTTTCATTTTTTAACTTAATTTCATTCTTTCATTTCATTTCATTTCACTTCACTTCATTTCATTTCATTTCTTTCACTTCATTCATGAAATGATGAAATGAAAGAATGAAGTAATGACAAGAAATAATGAAAGAAGGAAAGAATGAAAGAATGACAAGAAATAAATGAAATGAAATTAAATGAAAGAATGAAATAAAATGATGAATGAAATGATGAAATTAAATGAAATAATAAAATGAAAAAATTAAAAAATGAAATAATGAAATGAAGTAATGAAAGAATGAAAGAAAATGAAATGAAAGAATGAAATGAAATGAAATGAAACAATGAAATAAAATGAAATGAAAGAATGAAATAAAACAATGAAATGAAAGAATGAAATAAAAGAATGAAATGAAATGAAATGAAGGAATGATGAAATGAAATGAAATGAAATGAAATGAAATGAAATGATGAAATTAAATGAAGTAATAAAATGCAATGTAAAGAAGCGAAATGATATAATGAAATGTAATAATGAACTGAAAGGAAATCAAAGAATGAAATGAAATGAAAGAAAAAATGAAGGAAACGAAATGAATGAAATGAAATGAAAGAATGAAAAAATGAAAGTAAACAATGAAATAATGAAGTAATGAAATTAAATAACAAAATATCGAAAGAATGAAATGTAGGAAAGATGAAATGAAATGAAAGAATGAAATGAAATGAAATGAAATGAAATAATGAAATGACATAATGAAATGAAATAAGGAAATAATGAAACTAAAATGAAATGGTCAAATGAAATGACATGAAACTAAAATCATGAAATGAAAACTATGAGTTGAAATGAAATAATGAAATGAAAATAAATGAAAGAATGAAATGAAATTAAATGAAAGAAAGAATGAAATGAAATGAAAAAATGAAATGAAATGTTAGATGGAAATGAAATGAAATGAAAGAATGAAATTAATCGAAAGAATGATATTAAATGGAAGAATGAAAAGAAAGTATGAAATCAAACAATGAAATGAAAGAATTACTGAAAGAATGACAAGACAGAATGAAATGATGGAATGAAATGAAATCATGGATGAAATGAAATGAAATGAAATGAAATGAAATGAAATTACATGAACAAATGAAATGAATTGAATAAATTAAATGAAAGAATGAAATGAAGGAAAACTAAAATGAAATGTAAGGAAAGAATGAAATGAAAGAATGAAATAATGAAATGAAAGAAAGAAAAAAATACTGAAACAATAAAATGAAATGAAATGTAACTAAATGAAATGAGGATGGTGAAACCCCAGAACAGGTTGCCCAGAGAGGTGGTAGATGTCCCATCCCTGGAAACATTCTAGGTCAGGTTGGATGGGGCTCTGAACACACTGATCTAGTTGAAGATGTCCCTGCCCACGGCAGAGGGGTTGGACTAGATGACCTTTAAAGGCCCCTTCCAACCCAAACTGTTCTATGATTGCATCATTCTAAAGAATGGAATGAAAGGAAATGAAATAAAAGAAAGAAATGAAACTAAAAGGAAGAATGAAATGGAACGAAAGCATAAAATTAAATGAAAGAAATGAATGAATTTATTTCTTATTTATTTCTTATTCATTTCTTGTCTTTATTTCGTTCTTTCATTTCATCATTTCACTTCATTACATTTCATTTCATTTCAGTATTTTGTTCCTACATTTCATTATTTCATTCTTTCTCACATTTCATTATTTCATTCATTCAACTTCATTTAATTCTTTTATTTAATTTCAATCTTTCATTTAATTTTTCATTTAACTTCTTTCACTTCTTGCATGAAATGATTAAATGAAAGAATGAAAGAATGACAAGAAATAATGAAATGAAATGAAATGAAATGAAATGATGAAACGAAATTAAAAGAATGAAGTGAAATCAAGTGAAAGAATGAAATGAAACAACAACATGAAATGAAAGAAGACAATGAGTTTAAATGAAAAAAAAATTAAATTAAACAATAAGATGAAATGAATGAAATGAAATTAAGGGACAGATTGAAATGAAATGAAATGGAGGAATGAAATTAAATGAAAGATTGCAAAGAAAGTATGAAATGAATCAATGAAATGAAAGAATTGATGAAAGATTGAAATGAAAGAATGAAAGACTGAAATGAAATGAAAGACTGAAATGGAATTAAAAGAAATGAAGGAATGAAATAAAGAAATGAACGAATGGAATACTGAAAAAATTAAATGAAAGAATGGAAGAATGAAAGGAAAGTGAAATCATATGAAATGAAAAATAAAATGAAAGATTGAAATGAGTAAAAAGAAGGAAGTGAAAAGGAAACATGAAATGAAACTACATGAAATTAATGAAATGAAATGGAATGGAATGAAATGACATGAAAAATGAAATGAAAGAAAAATGAAATGTAAGGAAAGAATGAAATGAAATTAAATAAAATGAATGAATGAAATAATGAAATGAAAAAAGAATAAAATACTGAAATAATGAAATGAAATGAAATGAAAGAAAAATTAAAAGAAAGGAAATGAAATGAAAGAAATGCAAGGATAGAATGAAGTGAAAGAATGAAAGAATGAAAGAAAGGAAATGAAAGGTAATGAAAGGAAAGAATGAAATGAAAGTATGAAATGAAATTAAGTGATAGAATAAAATTAAATGAAACAATGAAATGATGCGTAAAATTAAATGAAAGAAATGAAAGAATTTATGTCTTATTTATTTCTTGTCATTATTTCATTCTTTCATTATTTCTTGTCATTATTTCATTCTTTCATTTCATCATTTCATTTCACTTGAGTTCAAGTGTTTTATTCCGTCTTTTCATTTCACTTCATTCTTTCATTTCATTCTTTTATTTCATTTCATTTTTCTTTCATTTCATTATTTAATTTAATTTAATTTCATTCTTGCCATTCATTTCATTCTTTCATTTAATCTTTTAATTTCATTTCTTCATTTCCTTTCATTTCATTTTTAAACTTAACTTCATTATTTAATTTCATTTCATATCTTTTCATTTTTTATTCCTTCATTTCATTCCATTCTTACAATTCATTCTTTTATTCCATTCTTTCATTCCATTCTTTCATTTCATTTCATTTCATTTCATTTCATTTCATCTCATCCATGATTTCATTTCATTCCATCATTTAATTCTGTCTTGTCATTCTTTCAGTAATTCTTTCATTTCATTGTTTGATTTCATACTTTCTTTTCATTCTTCCATTTAATATCATTCTTTCAATTAATTTCATTTTTCATTTCATTTCCATCTAACATTTCATTTCATTTTTTCATTTCATTTCATTCTTTCTTTCATTTAATTTCATTTCATTCTTTCATTTATTTTCATTTCATTATTTCATTTCAACTCATGATTTTCATTTCATGATTTTAGTTTCATGTCATCATTTCATTTGACCATTTCATTTTAGTTTCATTATTTCATTATTTCATTTCATTATGTCATTTCATCATTTCATTTCATTTCATTTCATTTCATTTCATTTCATTTCATTCTTTCATTTCATTTCATCTTTCTTACATTTCATTCTTTTGATATTTTGTTATTTAATTTCATTATTTCATTACTTCATTATTTCATTGTTTACTTTCATTTTTTCATTCTTTCATTTCATTTCATTCATTTAATTTCCTTCATTTTTTCTTTCATTTCATTTCATTATTTCATTTCATTCTTTCATTTCCTTTCAGTTCATTATTACATTTTATTATATCATTTCGCTTCTTTACATTGCGTTTCATTACTTCATTTAATTTCATCATTCATTTCATTTCATCATTCCTTCGTTTCATTTCATTTTTTTATTTCATTCTTTCATTTCATTTTTTTATTTCATTCTTTCATTTCATTTTGTTTTATTTGTTTAATTTCATTTCATTCTTTCATTTTTTCATTTTTTCATTTTATTATTTCATTTAATTTCATCATTTCATTCATCATTTTATTTCATTCTTTCATTTGATTTCATTTCATTTATTTCTTGTCATTCTTTCATTCTTTCCTTCTTTCATTATTTCTTGTCATTACTTCATTCTTTCATTTCATCATTTCATGAATGAAGTGAAAGTAATGAAATGAAATGAAGTGAAGTGAAATGAAATGAAATTAAAGAATGAAATTAAGTTAAAAATGAAAGGAAATGAAAAAATGACATTAAAAAATTTAATGAAAAAATGAAGCTAAAGGAATAGAAATGAAATGAAATGAAATGAAATGAAATTAAATTAAATTAAATTAAAGTAAATTAAATTAAATGAAAGAATGAAAAGAAAGTGAAATGAATGAATGAAATTAAATGAAAGAATGAAAGAATGAAATAATTAAAGGATGAAGTAATGACAAGAAATAAATAAGAAATAAGTAAGGAATAAATTCTTTCATTTCTCTCCTTTCATGCTTTCATTCTATTCTTTCATTTCATTTCCATCTTCATTTCATTTCATTTCATTCTTTTATTTTATTCTTTCATTCTTTCATTCCATTTAATTTTTTCATTTTTTAATTTCATTTCATTATTTCATGTATTTTCATAATTTCATTTCATTCTTTCAGTCTTTTATTTTATTCTTTCATTGCATTATTTATTTCGTTTCATTTCATAATTTCATTCTTTCATTTCATTCTTTCTTGCATTTCATATAGTTTCATTTAATTTTTTATGCATTCTTTCATTATTTCATTTCATTATTTTATTCTTTCATTTCATTATTTCATTATTTCATGTCATTTCATTCTTCAATGTCACTCTTTCATTTCATTTCATTCTTTCATTTCATCCATTTCTTTCTTTAATTTAGTTTCATTTCATTTCATTTCATTTCATTTCATTTCATTTCATTATTTCAGTGTTTCCTTTTTTCTTTTCTTTATTTCATTATTTCTTGCACTGCATTATTTCATTCATTCGTTTCAATTCATTCTTTCTTTTAATTTGTCTCTCATTCTTTCATTTCATACTTTCTTTTCATTCTTTCATTTCATCTCAGTTCATTTAATTTCATTTCATTTATTTCATTCTTTCATTTCCTTTCATTCTTTTGTTTCATCATTTAATTTCATTCTTTCATTTCATTTTTCATTTCAGTCTCTCATTTTTTCATTCTTTCAATATTTCATTTCATTCTTTCATTCTTTCATTCTTTCATTTTATTTCATTATTTCATTTAATTTCATTTTGTTTCATTTCCTTCTTTGATTTAATTTCTGTCGTTTAATTTCAATCGTTCATTTCAATTTTTCATTTCATTTCAACCTATCATTTCCTAGAATCATAGAATCAGAGACTAGTTTGGAATATTGGATTGGAAGCAACCTTTAAGGGTCATCTAGTCCAACCCCCCTGCCACGGGGGCAGGGACATCTTCAACTAGATCAGGGTGTTCAGAGCCCCGTCCAACCTGACCTTGAACGTTTCCAAGGATGGGGCATCTACCACCTCTCTGGGCAACCTGTTCCAGTCTCTCACCACCCTCATTGTAAAAAATTTCTTCCTTATATCTAGTCTAAATCTACCCTCTTTTAGTTTAAAACCATTCCCCCTTGTCCTCTCGCAACAGGCCCTGCTAAAATGTTTATCGCCATCTTTCTTTTAAGCCCCCTTTAAGTACTGAAAGGCATTTCATTTAATTTAATTTCATTTCATTTCATTTCATTTCATTCTTTCCATTCATGAATGAAATGAAATTAAAAGAAATAATGGAATGAAATGAAAGAATGAAATGAAATTAAATGAAGGAATGAAATGAAATTAAATTAAATGAGATGAAATTAATGAAATGAAATGAAAGAAGGAAATGAAGGAATGACATGAAATCAAATGAAAGAAGGAAATAAATTGAAATGAAATGAAATGAAATGAAATGAAATGAAATGAAATGAAACTAAATTAAAGAAAGAAATGGATGAAATGAAAGAATGAAATGAAATGAAAGAGTGACATTGAAGAATGAAATGACATGAAATAATGAAATAATGAAATGAAAGAATAAAATAATGAAATGAAATAATGAAAGAATGCATAAAAAATGAAATGAAACGATATGAAATGCAAGAAAGAAATGAAAATGAAATGAAAGAATGAAATTATGAAATGAAACGAAATAAATAATGCAATGAAAGAATAAAATAAAAGACTGAAAGAATGAAATGAAATTATGAAAATACATGAAATAATGAAATGAAATTAAAAAATGAAAAAATTAAATGGAATGAAAGAATGAAAGAATAAAATAAAAGAATGAAATGAAATGAAATGAAGATGGAAATGAAATGAAAGAATAGAATGAAAGCATGAAAGGAGAGAAATGAAAGAATTTATTCCTTACTTATTTCTTATTTATTTCTTGTCATTACTTCATCCTTTAATTATTTCATTCTTTCATTCTTTCATTTAATTTCATTCATTCATTTCACTTTCTTTTCATTCTTTCATTTAATTTAATTTACTTTACTTTAATTTAATTTAATTTCATTTCATTTCATTTCATTTCATTTCTATTCCTTTAGCTTCATTTTTTCATTAAATTTTTTAATGTCATTTTTTCATTTCCTTTCATTTTTTAACTTAATTTCATTCTTTAATTTCATTTCATTTCACTTCACTTCATTTCATTTCATTACTTTCACTTCATTCATGAAATGATGAAATGAAAGAATGAAGTAATGACAAGAAATAATGAAAGAAGGAAAGAATGAAAGAATGACAAGAAATAAATGAAATGAAATTAAATGAAAGAATGAAATAAAATGATGAATGAAATGATGAAATTAAATGAAATAATAAAATGAAAAAATGAAAAAATGAAAGAATGAAATGAAATTAAACAATTAAATAAAACAAAATGAAATGAAAGAATGAAATAAAAAAATGAAATGAAAGAATGAAATAAAAAAATGAAATGAAACGAAGGAATGATGAAATGAAATGAATGATGAAATTAAATGAAGTAATGAAACGCAATGTAAAGAAGCGAAATGATATAATAAAATGTAATAATGAACTGAAAGGAAATGAAAGAATGAAATGAAATAATGAAATGAAATGAAAGAAAAAATGAAGGAAATTAAATGAATGAAATGAAATGAAAGAATGAAAAAATGAAAGTAAACAATGAAATAATGAAGTAATGAAATAATGAAATTAAATAACAAAATATCAAAAGAATGAAATGTAAGAAAGATGAAATGTAATGAAAGAATGAAATGAAATGAAATGAAATGAAATGATGAAATGACATAATGAAATGAAATAATGAAATAATGAAACTAAAATGAAATGGTCAAATGAAATGATGACATGAAACTAAAATCATGAAATGAAAATCATGAGTTGAAATGAAAGAATGAAATGAAATTAAATGAAAGAAAGAATGAAATGAAATGAAAAAATGAAATGAAATGTTAGATGGAAATGAAATGAAAAATGAAATTAATTGAAAGAATGATATTAAATGGAAGAATGAAAAGAAAGTATGAAATCAAACAATGAAATGAAAGAATTACTGAAAGAATGACAAGACAGAATTAAATGATGGAATGAAATGAAATCATGGATGAGATGAAATGAAATGAAATGAAATGAAATGAAATGAAATGAAAGAATGAAATACTGAAAGAAAATAATGAAATGAAATGAAATGAAATGAAATGAAATGAAATGAAATGAAATGAAAGAATGAAATACTGAAAGAAAATAATGAAATAACAAAATAATGAAATGAAATGAAGTGAAATGAAATTACATGAACAAATGAAATGAAATTAATAAATGAAATGAAAGAATGAAATGAAGGAAAACCAAAATGAAATATAAGGAAAGAATGAAATGAAAGAATGAAATAATGAAATGAAAGAAGGAAAAAAATACTGAAACAATGAAATGAAATGAAATGAAATGTAACTAAATGAAATGTAACTAAATGAAATGAGGATGGTGAAACCCCAGAACAGGTTGCCCAGAGAGGTGGTAGATGTCCCATCCCTGGAAACATTCAAGGTCAGGTTGGACGGGGCTCTGAACACCCTGATCTAGTTGAAGATGTCCCTGCCCACGGCAGAGGGGTTGGACTAGATGACCTTTAAAGGCCCCTTCCAACCCAAACTGTTCTATGATTGCATCATTCTAAAGAATGGAATGAAAGGAAATGAAATAAAAGAAAGAAATGAAACTAAAAGGAAGAATGAAATGGAACGAAAGCATAAAATTAAATGAAAGAAATGAAAGAATTTATTTCTTGTTTATTTCTTATTCATTTCTTGTCATTATTTCATTCTTTCATTTCATCATTTCACTTCATTACATTTCGTTTCATTTCAGTATTTTGTTCTTACATTTCATTATTTCATTCTTTCTCACATTTCATTATTTCATTCATTCAACTTCATTTAATTCTTTTATTTCATTTCATTCTTTCATTTAATTTTTCATTTAACTTCTTTCACTTGCATGAAATGATTAAATGAAAGAATGAAACAATGAAAGAATGACAAGAAATAATGAAATGAAAAGAAATGAAATGAAATGAAATGATGAAACGAAATTAAAAGAATGAAATGAAATCAAGTGAAAGAATGAAACAACAACATGAAATGAAAGAAGACAATGAGTTTAAATGAAAAAAAAAATTAAATTAAACAATAAGATGAAATGAATGAAATGAAATTAAGGGACAGATTGACATGAAATGAAATGGAGGAATGAAATTAAATGAAAGATTGCAAAGAAAGTATGAAATGAATCAATGAAATGAAAGAATTGATGAAAGAATGAAATGAAAGACTGAAATGGAATTAAAAGAAATGAAGGAATGAAATAAAGAAATGAAAGAATGAAATACTGAAGAAATTAAATGAAAGAATGGAAGAATGAAAGGAAAGTGAAATCGTATGAAATGAAATGAAATGAAATGAAATGAAATGAAATGAAATGAAATGAAAAATAAAATGAAAGAATGAAATGAGTAAAAAGAAGGAAGTGAAAAGGAAACATGAAATGAAACTACATGAAATTAATGAAATGGAATGGAATGGAATGAAATGACATGAGAAATGAAATGAAAGAAAAATGAAATGTAAGGAAAGAATGAAATGAAATTAAATAAAATGAATGAATGAAATAATGAAATGAAAAAAGAATAAAATACTGAAATAATGAAATGAAATGAAATGAAATGAAAAAAAAATTAAAAGAAAGGAAAGAAATGAAATGAAAGAAATGAAAGGATAGAATGAAGTGAAAGAATGAAAGAATGAAAGAATGAAATGAAAGGTAATGAAAGGAAAGAATGAAATGAAAGTATGAAATGAAATTAAGTGACAGAATAAAATTAAACGAAACAATGAAATGATGCATAAAATTAAATGAAAGAAATGAAAGGATTTATTTCTTATTTATTTCTTGTCATTATTTCATTCTTTCATTATTTCTTGTCATTATTTCATTCTTTCATTTCATCATTTCAGTTCACTTGAGTTCAAGTGTTTTATTCCGTCTTTTCATTTCACTTCATTCTTTCATTTCATTCTTTTATTTCATTTCATTTTTCTTTCATTTCATTATTTAATTTAATTTAATTTCATTCTTGCCATTCATTTCATTCTTTCATTTAATCTTTTAATTTCATTTCTTCATTTCCTTTCATTTCATTTTTAAACTTAACTTCATTATTTAATTTCATTTCATATCTTTTCATTTTTTATTCCTTCATTTCATTCCATTCTTTCAATTCATTCTTTTATTCCATTCTTTCATTCCATTCTTTCATTTAATTTAATTTAATTTAATTCATGAATGAAATGAAATTAAAAGAAATAATGGAATGAAATGAAAGAACGAAATGAAATTAAATGAAGGAATGAAATGAAATGAAATGAGATGAGATGAAATGAAATGAAATTAAATGCCTTTCAGTACTTAAAGGGGGCTTAAAAGAAAGATGGCGATAAACATTTTAGCAGGGCCTGTTGCGAGAGGACAAGGGGGAATGGTTTTAAACTAAAAGAGGGTAGATTTAGACTAGATATATGGAAGTAATTTTTTATAATGAGGGTGGTGAGAGACTGGAACAGGTTGCCCAGAGAGGTGGTAGATGCCCCATCCTTGGAAACGTTCAAGGTCAGGTTGGACGGGGCTCTGAACACCCTGATCTAGTTGAAGATGTCCCTGCCCCCGTGGCAGGGGGGTTGGACTAGATGACCCTTAAAGGTTGCTTCCAATCCAATATTCCAAACCAGTCTCTGATTCTATGATTCTAGGAAATGATAGGTTGAAATGAAATGAAAAATTGAAATGAACGATTGAAATTAAACGACAGAAATTAAATCAAAGAAGGAAATGAAACAAAATGAAATTAAATGAAATAATGAAATAAAATGAAAGAATGAAAGAATGAAATGAAAGAATGAAATAATTAAATATTGAAAGAATGAGACTGAAACGAAAAATGAAATGAAAGAATGAAATGAAATGAAATGAAATGAAATGAAATGAAATGAAATGAAATGATGAAATGAAACGAAAGAATGAAACGAAATGAAAGAATGAAATAAAAGAAATGAAATGAAATTAAATGAACTGAGATGAAATGAAAGAATGAAAAGAAAGTATGAAATGAAAGAATGAGAGACAAATTAAAAGAAAGAATGAATTGAAACGAATGAATGAAATAATGCAGTGCAAGAAATAATGAAATAAAGAAAAGAAAAAAGGAAACACTGAAATAATGAAATGAAATGAAATGAAATGAAATGAAATGAAATTAAATTAAATTAAATTAAATTGAATTAAATTAAATGAAAGAATTAAATGAAAGTAAACGATAGATTGAAATGAACAAATGAAATTCAGTGAAAGAATGAAATGAAAGAAAATGAAAGAATGAAATGAAATAAAAGAATGAAATAAAATGAAGAAATGAAATGAAAGAATGAAAGATTGAAATGAAAGAAAGAATGAAATAATGAAAGGAAAGAATGAGTGAAATACTGAAAACTGACATGAAATGAAATGATGAAATGAAAGAATAAAATGAAGGAATGAAATGAAATCAAATGAAAGAATGAAATGAAATAATACAATGAAGCGAAAGAGTGAAAGAACAGAATGGAAGGGAATGAAATGAAATGAAATGAAATGAAATGAAATTAAATTAAATTAAATTGAATTAAATTGAATTAAATGCAAGAATGAAATTAAATGCCAAAGCCCTCTGTTCTTCCTTTCGGCCTTCCCTTCTGGTGACCAAAAGGTGACCAGGGGGTGCAGGATGTAGACATGACCCTCATCCCTCTCGTTCCAGCTGCCTGCACGCCCACCGCTCAGCCCCAGCTGGCCAACCTGGCCTCCCTGCCTCCCTCCCTCCCTGCCAGCCAGCTGCCCGCTCCCTGCCCAGGCTCCGCACGGAGGGCAGAGGCCATTCACACGATGGCATGCCCATGGTTGGGAACCTCTCCTGCCCCTCGCCAGCCCTGACCGCGGCTGCCAGACCCCAGGGAGGACGGGGGCCAGCACCGCGCCGCACCGCCCAGCCCTGCCATGGGACGTGGCACCACAACTCACCCAAAAGTGGCAACACAGGAGCCAGTGGATCATATGAGGATGACGGAGGTCCTGTCGTCGCTGCTGCCTTCCTCCTCCTCCTCTTCTTCCTCCCCCACCGCCTCCTTCCCGCTGCTCACCACCCACAGCTGGTCCAGGGCCAGGCGGAGCTGTGGGTGCACGGTGGTGCCACGTCTGCAGAGAGGAGAGGCAGGCAGTGAGCTGGAGGTGGCCTCCTTGGGGTCCCCCCGGGCAGAGCCCTGTCTCCCACCTGCCGTTGGGATGGACATTGGTGCATCCAGCACCAAGGTCCCGGGGCCTGGGACTGGTGCCAGGGTGTCCCTGCCCTGGTCCCAGGGCCAGGGATGGGGGAAAGGCAGCTGGGGTCTCAGGGTCTTACAGCAACCTGGCGATCACCAGTTCCTCCTGGAGGAGGAGAAGGCACCTCTCGCTCCTCTTGCGGCCCCGGGTCAGCCGCGCACCTGTGCTCAGCACTGGCTCAGCGTCGGTGAGAGCCTCCCTGCAGAGCAGAGCGCGGCGGGCATGAGCAATGCCCGGCTTTGCCCGCGTGTCCCCGAGCTGCAGGGGGAGCCCACCTGGAGCCGCAGCAGCAGTTGGCCTGGCCCATCCTGCCCGGGCCAGGAGCACCCTCACGGTGCGCGGTGCTTGCCGATGCCGAGGTCGTGGCCCAGCTGGTGGGAGTGAGACTGGGAAGCGGGGTGCCGGTGCTGGTGCCGGGGCAGCGCTGCTCAGCCAGACCCTGCCTCCTCCCAGCGCCGCTCTGTGCCCGCACAGCTCGGTCCTGCTGGCACCGGTGGCCGTTGGCTCCAACGGACCAACGTTCTGACCCCAATGGAAACTGGGGGGAGGGGGGCGGTTCTCTCCAGTATGCAAGAATCCAGACAGCATGAAGTACTGGCATAGCCTACTGAAGGCCAGCAGAGTTTTAAGCGGGAGCAAAATCAGTCCCGGAATGTGACCGTATGATGAGTTCTTGCGGCCGTGGGGAACTGGGCATGGCAAGTCTTTGCATTGCCTTAACCTGTGCTCGGTCCTGCCTTCTGGTGCTCGACAGCGATGGTCTTCACTTCTCTGTCAGCAGTTTAGTGGGGAAGCAGTGGCCAGGGTTTCCAGTCAGCAGCAATGAGGTGTTGCCATCTGCTCAGCAAGGAGGTCCCTAAGCCACTGTGCCTCGGTCAGGAGTGTGTGCGGCTTTCCCTGGGTTCCCCATGCCCCTGCCTGGGGCATCCACAGTCAGTCCCACCCTCTGTCCGCAGGTCTCCCTGGGCCACTGCCATGAGGATCACAAGGGCATCTCTTCTCTTTCCAACGTGGGACTGCTACCGCTTGTTAGGGGGCAGGGAGAAGGAGGATGAACTTTGGGGACAGAGCCCAGAGACACAGTTTCCACAGAACTCCAGCTTTATCTTTTCCTCCTTAACTGCAACTTTCTAACGCCAGCTCAGTGTTTTGTGCTTCCTGCATTGCTCAGTGCACATCCCATGTTTACTGCATCCCATCACATGAGAGAGCCTCTCTTCTCCGCCCATCCCAGCCAGATTTCACACCTACAGGACAACATACTCTGTAAATCGACTTTAGTTTATGAGCTCATTAGGAAAGAAAACAAAAAAACACAGCAAACAAGGGCTCAATCCCCTTTGTACAGACTCGTCTAACATGGACATTCACTCGTTCACCGCTTAATTAATGAGGTTTCTAACTCACAAGTTCTCTAATTTTAACTCCCGGCTTGTAACTCCTGCGCCTGTGTACTGCTTTTTTCTGGGATAAAACTCCGCACAGTAGCTTGGGTGGGGCTGTGTTCTGGATTTGTGCTGGAAACAGTGTTGGTAACACGGGGATGTGTTAGTTATTGCTGAGCGGCACTTGCACAGCGTCAAGGCTTTTCCTGCTCCTCACACTGCCTGCCAGCGAGCGGGCTGGGGCTGCACAAAGAGATGGGAGGGGACACAGCCAGGACAGCTGACCCCAGCTGACCAAAGGCTTATCTCACCACGTAGGACGTCGTGCTGAGCAATGAAAGTAGGGGTGGAGGCTGGCAGGGGCTCCCCTTGCTTGGGGACTGGCTGGGCAGCAGTTAGTTGGTGGTGAGCAATTGCTTGCTTTTGCATCACTTGTTTTCTTGGTTGTATTTTCCTCTCTCTTTGTTGGTGGGTTTTTTCCCTTGTATATATATTATTTTAATTATTAATCTGTCTTTATCCGATCCCATGACTTCTCCCACTTTCACCCTTCCAGTTCTCCCCCTCATCCCACTGCAGGGAGGTGAGCGAGCGGCTGTGTGGTGCTGAGCTGCCGGCCAGGGTAAAACCACGACCACCTGCGAGCAAAATAGTTACCTAGCTGATGGGGAGAGTGCTCATCCTTCCTCCTCCGTCACGCTGCAGGCATCCCCTGTATCACACCGGGACGTACAAAAGCCTCAGCTGTCCGGCTGCTGTTGGAGCCACTTCGAAAGCTTTTCGGGTGAGCCGAAGTATTCATGCTGTCCAGCGTGGCAGTTAACCTACACCACCACCATGAGTGAGGGGGTTCCGAAGAAACGGCCCGACAGTCATTGCACAAGGACAATGGCTGCAGGGGACAGCAAGCTGCAGGTGACAGGGGCTGCATAAGGACCTTTAGCCCTTCCTGGCCACCGTGTCCTGCCTGCCTGTTGCCCTCACTCTGACCTCATGGCGCTGCTGCCAGCAGACGTCAGGCCTTAGCATGAGCTGTGTGTTAGCCAAAATCCGAGTGGGAATTGAGTGAACAGTCGCACCCCCAGAGGTCCCGACCAGCCTCCACCCTCCAGTGTGACTCTGTGCTGCGGTTTGACCCATCCGCCCTGCTCTGAGGACGGAGCTGCGGCAGGCAGCACCTTGAGCGCTCCTGAGGGCTCAGCTCTCTCCTGCTGCAGAGCGATGGGGACCGACTTGCTTGGGGCGAAGGGCAGCAGCACCAGCAGCACCCCCAGCGCAGCAGACGTGCCGGTTGCAGGAGATTGTCTTTCTTTCCAAAACTCACCTGCCGAGTGGCAAAGTCCCTCTCCCTTGCGAGATGGGACTGGCGAAGGCCCTTGCGTGGGATCAGCCTGCAAGAACCAGGCTGCACTCAGAGAGCAGCCCCGCAGCAGAAAGTTCCCCCCGCTTTACGCTGGGGAGCTGCCAGGTGCGGCGGCACAGCCTGCCCCCAGGAACTCCTGTCAAGCTCATGCCCAAGCCTTGCAGGGCTCTGGGTCCGTCCGATGTCTCCTCCTCAGCCTCCTTCAGGCTCTGAGCATCCATCGGGGGTGCTCCCCGGGCCCGGCTGAGGCGGGGCACACCAGAAGGCTCCCCGCAGCTCTCACTAACCGCCGGCGTACTGATAGACCCCACAGGGAAGGACACCCACACGCTGCCGCACGACACTTCCCCGCGCCCGGGACAGACCCCCGGCTCCCCCGGAAGGGGCACATGAATGTCACAGAACTTTGCTTCCCCGACAGCAAGACCAAGACTGACCTCTGACCTGTAGTAGCAAGTTCTGGACATCAAGTCCACCATTGGGCCCAGTTCTTCCTTCTGTTCTTGGATTTTCTTCATGAGGTCACAAGGTGAACAGCTCTCCTCCACATGAAGGTTCTGATCGCAGCTCTGAGAGGAAATAATGTTGAACAGCAGGCATTAAATGCAGGCACGCTCTGATGGGTCGGTGGAGGGAGGAGGTCCGTGCTGCAGAACCTCCCAAAGATCATCCCTTCAAAGAGAAAGACGCAGGCAACGAGTTACACCGAGCCAAACCAGAACGTGCTCAGGCCATCACTGCTTTGGGACTGTTCAGCTGAGGGTTTCCAGGACTGACCAATGACTTGAGACTGGGGCAAAGCACTGCAGCGTGACAAACGCCCAAAACCTGAAGTTCTTGTTTGGCAAGGCTGTATCACAGGCCTTCAGCTCAAATGGAGGTGAACAAACAGCACTGCACCCTCCCCAGCCCGGGGACCCTCACCTGCCCAGCCCCCCACCTCAGCCTGGGACCGACGTCCCCAGGAACAGCATCCCCACCCCACGCTGCTACCATCGCCCCCAGTACCCCCATCCCCCACCCCACTACGAGCAACCCCCACAAGTTCCTCCTGGGGACCCCCACAAGGGGACACCCCAGGGGCTCTCTTATGAAAAATCTCATTCCCTAACTATTGCACCAATTTGTCTTGAGAGTATGAAATCGGATCAAGTTTCTTAAGATAGACAGATAGATAGAGATACATCTAGCTGACATTGTACACTGCACGGTCATGGTTCAGTCCGCATGACTAAAGGACCCCAGCTCATTGCAAGGAGGAGAAGGACAGCCCCCACCCTGAGGAAGAAAGGGTACCCCAGGACTACCCAGATCACGCCAGCATCCCAGCCCCTACGACACCTCTGTGAAACCCTCTCCTTATCTGGCATCAGGGATAAGGAACTGCAGCAAGACCGACTCCAGGGACGTCTGGATCAAGAAAGCAGCAGATGGATGACAGTGCCACAGAACTAGAGTTACTTTGCAAAACAGCAGCGTGTGTCGGTGCGTGTGGGTTAAGTAGTGATCGGTCAAATCGCTTTGGACCTGAATGCCTGAAAGGTGTAAGAACCACGTGTAAAACCACATTTGGGGTGCCCCAGTTTGAATGGGACAGCTCATGTGCACGAATGCAAGAATTCCTCTTGTAATGCTATACTTTGCGTCCCAGCCGCTCTCCTCGGTCGGCACGGGCCAGTTGACAAATTTTCCTGACAGCTCCCTATCACGGCCGCACATACCGGCACCGGCACCAGTTCCACCACAGTTGGGAGCAGCATTTCCCACCTCCGGGGGAGAGAGGGGGAGGACAAAAGCAACGCAAAAGCGCCCCAACTCCCCCCATCCCCACCACTGGGGCAGGATGGGGCAGCACACACACGTCGGCATTGCAGGGCCATGGGTGCTGGCCCCATCCCTTCCCCTTGGACAGGAAATTCACCTCCCCCCAAAAATCATGCTTGGGATGGGAAATTGTGGGGATGGGAGACCGCTGGGATAGGAAAACATCACGGGGCTCAGAAATCATAGCTGGGATGGGAAGGCATCATCAGGATGGGAAATCAGCATTGAGGACAAGAAATCATCACCAGGATTGGAAATCATTGAGATGGGAAGTTGTTGTAGTACGAAAAATGAAACCATCGCAAGGCTGACTGAAGCAGATGCTGGCGGAATGATCACCATGGGGACAGACCCCCCCAGAATGCTGTTTTCCCCAGACAAACCCCACACTGACCGACAGCCGTGGCAGGTACAGCAGCAGGCTCCCACTCCTGCTGCTCCTGCCCTCTGGGTAACTCCCCAACAGGCTCTGCCTGCCGATATCCCAACCCATCACCCCTCCTTGTTTCCCCCAACAGAGAGGTTCCCTCTCTGGCTGCTGATGGTGTCAGGGGTGCCCAGTGTGAGCTTCACCACCCTGGCCATGCCACCACGGGTCACTGCCAGCGTGCTGCCTTCTGTCCCTGGGCTGCCAGTGGCCTGTGAGCCTGCGCAGTTCCACACCATCACCTACCAGCTGCTGTCTGCCATGGGGTGGCAGGGCCCCTGGGGGCCCTGGGGCAGCTGGTGCAGCTCCCCTGTGGGTGCAGCTCCCCCCCGTGGTGCAGCTCCCTCGCGTACCTGCTCCCTGTTCCCCTGCCTACGGCTGGGGACAGCAGGTGGTGACAGGGACGCTGGTGCCCCACCGGCCAATGGGGCTGGGACCGTGGGCCACGGTCCAGGGGAGCCCCTGTGTGCTGCACGTCCCTGCCCGCCCCGGCCACCCGCCACTCCGCGGCTCAGCATTGGGTGCAGGGCTGCCCTGTGCTCCACACCCTGCCCGGCAGCACCCAGAAGCCGTCAGAGGCCTTTAACAAGGACACGGTGGCCACTGAGGACAGTGACCCCGCTGCCAGCCCCCACCAGGCTGTCCTGGCTCCACCGCCCGGCAGGACCACAACGAAGCCCAAAGGTGTGCTTTGGGGAGCGGCAGAGCCCGCAGGCGGGCAGCCGGCACCAAGGAAAGCTTGCATCGCTCCGGGGTTGGGTTGGCTTTTTCAGCAGCAGTGACCACTCCAGCGGCCCTGGGAAAGCCCACGGACATGCACGAGCAGGGGCCAGATGCCTTCGCTGAGGCCGTTCCTCAGCAGGCAGGTGACATCGACATCAATGATATGCTCACCTGGCTCAACACTGTCTGGACACCATCCCCGACATCCCCGACAGCCCCAGCTCGACCACCTTTGTCCACGAGCTCCCCAACCTCTCCAAGTACGTGGTAGAGAGCGGCTGCCCTAAGGAGTGAGCGGTGGCGGTGGGGCTGGGGGACAGTGAGGACACCGTCCCCGATGTCCTTGACGTCCCCAACAGCACCACCTTCCTCAACTAGCTCCCCAACTTCTCGGAGTACAGGGAGGAGGACGACTGCCCCAAGGGCCAAGTGGCGGCAGCGATGCTGGGGGATGCTGACCCCTCCTGCGGGGGGGTGGCGTTGTCCCCCGTTGAAACCCTCCCAGCATCGTCTGGCATCATAGATCAGTAACTCCAGCAAGACTGACTCCAGGGACACCTGGAACAACAGACAAGCAGCAAGAATGCTGCAAAACTAGAGTGGCTGTGCAAAGTTTGGCTATGATTAGTAATCGGTAGTGTGGGTGCTAGTGGTTAGTCAAGTTGTCTTGTACCTGAACGACTGAAGGGTATAAGAACCCTGTGTAAAAGCGCGTTCGGGGTGCCCCAACTGGGCTGGGACACGGCATGCGCATGAAAAAATATTTGCCCCTGAAATTCTACACTTTGTGTCCTAGCCTCTTGCCCCAGTCGGCACGGGCCGGTTGCGAATGTTTCGTGACGCTGGCTTGGGGCTCACCTGTGGGCAGGGGGTTTTGCTGGATGAGATCCAGGCAGCACCGGATGAGGCCGTAGAGGGGGTGGAGCGAGCTGGGCAGCTGGTGCAGCACCAGCTCTGGGATCTGGGCGTGCGAGCCCCGGATGGGATGCTGGCGTTATCTTGGCTGACCTGGGGTATCCTTTACCCTTCATGGGCAGCTCTAAGCTTCCCAGAAGCAAAGTCCTCCTTTCCAGGGCCCGGCTGCCCTTTCGTTTGTTTTGCTTCAGCATGAACAGTACCAAAGTCTGCAGTAAAACTCCACTACCTCATCACATTACAGCGTATCATGTGAACTCATCATACATATATCTCTACAAACAAAGTTAATACACTTTCATACTATAAAGACTGGTTGATTAAATAGTTAGGGAAGGGAATTTTCACAACGTGCCCTGTGGGTCCCACCAGCCAGGGCCCCAAAAAGCCACTGACCGGGTGACGGGGAGCCAGCAAAGATGCCATTGTCTCCTTTAGTGATGCAGATCAGAAATCCCCCTGCAGCACTCAGGGCATTTCAGTGTCCCCGGCAGAGCCGTGCCGGGGTGTTTCATCTCCCTTGATCCCTGCAGTTCCAGAGACCGACAGGGCTGACCAGCAGCCCTGTGCCCTAGGACTACAACTCCCAGCATGCCCTGGGAACAACATGGCCCCCTCACTGCCCATGCCCCAGCACTACAGCTCCCAGCATGCCCTGGGAACAACATGGCCCCCTCACTGCCCATGCCCCAGCACTACAGCTCCCAGCATGCCCTGGGAACCAACATGGCCACTTGGCCACCCCATGCCCCAGCACTACAGCTCCCAGCATGCCCCGGGGCACCCCTTCCTGCTGTCTGACCCTGCGGGGACACCGTCCCCCAGCCCGGCCCCGCCCCACCGCAGGCCCCATGGCCACCTCCCCGGGGCGGCCCGGCCCTGGTCCCGGAGCCCCGGTGGAGCCGGGAGGAGGAGGGGAGAGGGACAGAGCGGCAGAGAGGGGTGGGGCAGGGCAGCGGGGTGGCTGGAGAGGGACGGGAGGCAGACAGAGGGACGGGAGGCAGACAGAGGGACGGGAGCAGGCAGAGGGAGGAGGAGAACGGGGGCGGGACTGGGCAGGGAGTGAAGAAAGGAAACCCCTGGTGAGGAACGGGACAGGGAGAAGGGGATGGAGGGGAAGGGGCAGGGGCAGGGGCGGCCAGGAACATCGTGATGAGCAGCAGGACAGAGAGAGCAGAGGAGGGCAGGAGGAAGGACAGAGGGCAGACCGAGACAGGCAGGGCGAGGGAGCGGGACAGAGGGAAAAGGATGGGAGGAAAAAGGAAGGGGAGAGGGAAAGGGAGAGGCAGGGACAGAGAGCGGGACACAGGGAAGAGAAGCAAAAGAGCTGCAGAGCAGTCAGCACTATGAACTAGCAGCTAACTGCCTCTTCTCTGAAAAGAGGTGAAAACTGCAGTTAATAATGACACAAGCGGCTGCACAAGCCACGTGCCTGCTCCTGCCCTATCACCTACCCAGCAGTCGGTGACATCAGAAGAAGCGTCACAAGCAAGGTGACTTCTCATACCCAATCAGCTACTCGGGAACATGTGACATCACAAGCGCCTGCACAAGCCCGGGGCCTGCTCCTGCCCTATCAGTTCCTCTGCCACCAGTGACATCACAAGTACCTGCACAGCAGGAGCGTCCTCACTCCCAACACCCTGGGTTTTTCCCCTCCACCTCCATCGCTGTCTCCCATCTCCCCGTGCTCTCCTCGCTCCCAGGAACCTTTCTCACCCACCCCACGACGTCCCACTGCCTCTGTCTGTTTCTGTGTTTGTGTGGCAGATGTTACCTCGGAAGCACTGTCCCAGCCGGGTCACCTGCATCTCCTTCTCTTCTCCCTCTGCTGTCACCATGACTGCGCCAGCTGTCTGATGCGCTTTTTGACCTCGTGGACCTTTTGCCCCGCCTCCCTTCTGCTGTTAAATCCTGTTCCGGCAAGAGAAGTGACTATCAGTCAGTGTGCCCTCTGTGTCATCTTACCTGCATCTTCCTGAGCTGGCCAGCTGGTGGGAACTGTCACCATCACCCCGGCTGTGCTTGAAGTCTTCTCCTGGCACAGGCGCAGCTCTGGGTGTGCTTGGTGCGCACCATGCTTCCTGAAGGAGAACACTCAAAGTTGCTCCTAGGCAGTGTCCTGCTGGGAGAGCTGATTTGAAGGCAGGTGTGCCGCAGGTCCTGAGGCTGGTCCAGGGGTGCTCCCTGTCCCCCAGCTCGGCCACAGCTCCCACATCTGGCTCCTTCCAGCAGGATTCTGGAAAGCCCGTTCCCAGCTGTGAGCGCCAGGCCAAGGGCACGGGGCAGAAACAGCCCCCACCCCCGAGGGCCCCAGCCCCCAACTGGCCTCTGCCCCCAAACTACTGAAACTTCCAAACAGGCTCTCCCTGTAACTAAACTCTCTTCAGTTTTCAGAAGAAAACCCTGTATGCTTCCAGATTCAATAGTCTAAGGCTTTTAGAGGGCGATTTGGGCTTCAACTCCAGAACAAAAGAATTTCTATTACAGAATCTCAGCCACCACCTCAACAATCGTCTTGTAAGTGACCCACAAATGCTGCCTTGTAAAAAATCTAATGGCTCATAAAAAGTATCCTCTCCTCCTCCCAAATCTGTGTTTACCTCCTACCCTCAGACTACCACAGTAATAATCATAAACTTCTGTAATTACCCCAAAAGCATCATTCCCTGACGTGACTGACAGCACTGTGGATGAGGGAGAACCATCACTAACCACATACCCACCCGTTAGTCCTCTTGCAGCAAGGCCTCTGTGGCCGAGCACGTCTACACGGATATCTCTGCCTGACAGGAGGCAACTGGCTCGAATAAAGTATCTTAGGTTGTCTTGGCTCTAGTGAAAGCAAAGAGATTAGAATAATGATACAAAAAAAGTTTAAGAGAAAGCTGGAGAGTGGAAGAGGCAGAGAAGGTGATGTGTCTCACCCATGTCTAATTTCAGAGGAAGTTCCAAGGGTTTTTCCTTTTTTTTTTTTTAAATCACTGCCTAGCAGAAGGGAAAAAATACACAGCTGCTTTTTAAAGAGAACTGAAAACTACAAGAGTGAGACTATCGAGTGTGTAATTACTCTTCTTTCCAGGACACATTGGTTTGTTTTTGTTTTTTTTTTAATGTCTCAGTGGAGAGCTTTAACTTAAAATCACTGCGTTCTGATATGGGAATAGCAAAATGTCCTCTGTAAATCTTTGAAAAGAAAAGCACATTGAAGAATAACTGTTCATATAAAGTGTAAATGATACGTTTCCGCTGTCAAAGATTGTAACGCTTTCGAGTATCTTCACCATCCTCATCTTCTTTGCCAAGACTTTCTTCCGATGACACTATTAACTGCCGTACCTCAACATAACATTAAACTGTTCAAGTACTCATGGAAATCATACAAAATCCCAAACGCCCTACACAGATGACTTGCGGAAACCGGACTCCACAATCTATGAGATTGTAAAGTAGGTATGTTTATTCAGCGCTGGGCGGCACGGGGGGTAGTCCCACCAAAATCGTGCGCGCGCCAGTGCGGCACTCACCATAAATATATACAGTAAAATATTACATATTCATAAAGTTTTGTAATACGCCTATACATATGCATGACCTGTCCCCGCTGTGTATTAAAATGAGTTCCAAGAAGTCATTTCCATAGGCCCCTCCCATCTGCGCTTGCGCATTGCCTCCTAGTGGTGGTCGTCGGGGGTCGTGGGGATGAAGGCTGATAGTTCCTCTTCGTCACCGCTAGTAACCTTTTGTTCTTGCGCAGGCTCAGTTGTCTTCTTACTTTTGTCCATACTGCAGGGTCAGTTTTAGCTGGCTTCTTGAGACAAGTTTTTAGTCTTTATCAGGAGCTGTCCTTGTGAGGCGCCTCAGTTAATTTACACCATAGCTAAGTCGGCCTTATCAGGCTGAGCCGGCCTTGTGAGGAACAAAGTATCAAGCCCCTACCTACTGATTCAATCTTCTAACTACTATTAATCATTCAACTACTAAAATTCCTTAATCCCTTGTCTCAGTCCCCCCTTTTCTAAAAAGTTAGTAAATTCTTTTACTCTATACTAAACCCTATACTAATTTTCTTTATATTATCCCATTCTTCTCCAGGTCCTTTATAAGATTTCTGCCTGTTTCAATTTGTTGTCGGTGCTGATAGTCATACCTCAAGTGCCTTATTTGTTTTATCATTCGCCAATTTAAAACATACAGTATTGCAGATAAAGCAATACTAATAAAAACTAGAATTAGGAGAACAATAGGGTGACATAAGGTATTAAGAATACCTGTAGCAGTGGGCGACCATCCAAACCCCTGCTTCGAATCCCAACCACATATTTCTCAACCTTCCTGAGTTGTTTCCCCAAAGCAACCATGTAGGAGGTCATGATTTCATCCCCGACTTGTGTGGACATCCCTTTCTGTACTCTATAGGGTCGTCCGTACAAGATTTCAAAAGGGCTCAGTCCTTCCTTTGCTCTTGGCCTAGTTCGTATGCGCAAAAGAGCCAAAGGAAGAGACTGAGGCCAGGCCAAGTTAGTTTCCTATCCCAATTTCACAATCTGCTGTTTAATTAAGTGGTTCATTTTTTTCTACTTGGCCACTCGACTGAGGGCGATATGGGGTATGAAGCTGCCAATCTATGCCTAAATGGCAGCTAATTTGTTGTACTACTTTGGAGATGAAATGTGGTCCTCTGTCAGAAGATATGGTTGCTGGAACCCCAAAACATAGTATTATTTCTTGTATTAATGTTCTAGTTACCTCCCGAGCCTTGGCTGTCCTGGTAGGGAATGCCTCTGGCCAACTTGAAAAGGTGTCAGTTAATACCAATAAATATCGATACCCCCCTTTTCTTGGGAGTTCTGAAAAATCGATCTGCCATTGTTGCCCAGGCCCGTTGCCTTTTCCAATTTGGCCCATTTCTGGTTTGGGGGTATTCTTGGGATTTGTCTGGAGGCAGAGATCACACTGCTGTGTCACTTGCCTTACAGTAGTGTATAGATTCCTAGCTACGATTTCTTTGATTAGTTGTTTATATAGGGCCTCCGCTTTCTGTGCCGAGGTATTTAGGGGCAAAGGCCTTAATTCTATTATCTCCTGACGAGTGGTAATAGCGTATCCCGCGTATCTTTTACCACTCAGGACATAGCTGCTTCCATCTGTGAACCAGTTTTCTCCGTCTTCTACGGGGCTGTCTTTCAAATCTGGTCGGCTTGCGTATGTTGCTTCAATGGTTTCTAAGCAGTCATGACGCACTGGTTCTCCTGTGTTTCCCTCTAGGAAGGAAGCTGGGTTGGCAATGTTAGTGACTGTTATTTCTACATCATCCTGTTCTACCAATATAGCCTGATATCTTAGAAATCTTTGTTAAGAAAGCCAATGTCCACCCTTCGCTTCCAGTACTGCAGATACTGTATGGGACACCAGCACAGTCATTTTCTGACCCAGAGTGAATTTTCGGGCTTCTTGTATGTTTAGTATTACAGCTGCGACTGCCCGCAAGCATCCAGGCCAGCCCTTCGCAGTTGTATCCAACTGTTTGGAAAAGTAGGTAACTGCTCGTCGATCGGGACCCAAATTCTGTGCTAGTATCCCCAGAGCAACCCCTTGTTTTTTGTGGGAAAAGAGGAGAAATGGCTTACTCGCATCTGGGAGCCCCAAGGCTGGAGCTGACATCAAGGTTTTCTTTAGTTTCTCAAAGGCTCGTACGGCCTCGTTGTTCCATTCAAAGTGTCCCTGGCTGGTAGTTATTAGGGCATATAATGGTTTAACAAGCAGTCCATAATTATAAATCCACAGCCGACGCCACCCAGTCATTCCCAAGAAAGTCCGTAACTCTTTCACTGTTCGAGGTCTCGGGGTTTGGCAGATTGCCTCTTTACGGGCTTGTCCCAAAGTTCTTTCCCCAGCACTGATTTCATAGCCTAAATAAATCACTTTGCGCTGTATTACTTGGGCTTTCTTCTTAGACGCCCGGTACCCTTGGAGCCCCAAGAAATTTAATAGACTCACCGTCCAGGTGACACAATCGTTCTCTGTTTCGGTGGCAATCAGGATATCGTCCACGTATTGTAGCAGTTTTCCCTTTTCAGACGGGATTTCCCATGATTCCAAGTCCTTTGCAAGCTGATTGCCAAAAATGGTAGGGCTATTTTTGAATCCTTGTGGCAACACCGTCCAGGTGAGTTGAGTCTTGCGACCGGTTTTGGGGTTTTCCCATTCGAATGCAAACAATCTTTGGCTGGATTCATGGAGAGGGAGGCAAAAGAAGGCATCTTTCAAGTCTATAACAGTAAACCAGGCTAATTCAGGTGTTAGTGTAGTCAACAGAGTATATGGATTTGCCACCACAGGGTAGAGATCCTCAGTTACCTTGTTTACGGCCCGTAGATCCTGGACTACACGATACGACTCGTCAGGTTTACGAACTGGTAATATGGGTGTGTTAAAATTAGACTCACATTCTTTTAATAGTCCGAATTGTAAAAATTTTTCAATTATCGGCCGAATCCCTTCTCTATCTTCTCTCTTTAGGGGATATTGTTTAATCCTTACTGGTTGTTGGTTTCCCTTTTTAAGTTTAACTTCAATAGGTAATGCATTCTTTGCTCTTCCTGGTACATCGGTAGCCCATACCCCAGGGTATACCTGATTTAAGACTTCCTCCCTAATTTCTCCTGTTATGGAAGGACTGGTTAAGAATAAACTTAGGATTTGAATGTATTCTTGATCTTTTACTTTCAGAGAAATTTCTCCTTTTTCGAATATAATTTTTGCACCTAATTGTTCTAGCAAGTCTCTTCCCCATAGGGCCTTTGGAGAGTCGGGCATATATAGAAATCTGTGAATTCCCCATTGTTTTCCCAGTTTATATTTCAAAGGTTTACAGAAATACGCCTTTTCACTTTGGCCAGTTGCCCCCTTTACCATGATGTAATCGTTCTCCAGGGGCATCAAGCCTTGATTCAGTTTATTGGACATTCCCTTTTCCAATGACCAAATTCCTTGCACAGTGCACATTGATCCTTGCCTAACCGAGATGGTTCTCGTCTAGGCCTCCTTTCTTCCTCTTCCCTGACAGCTGCTATTATTCTCCTTCGTACCTGTTTGTATGCTTCTTCCCTGTTACTAAATACTCTCCATGCTTCATCTAGCAACACCTCCAAATTTCTACTTTCTGTAGTACGTAGCTTCTGGAGCTTGCGCCTAATGTCCCCTGTGGACTGACCCAAAAACAGAGAGACTAGTTGTTGTATTCCTACCTCGGATCCAGGATCCAGCGGTGTGTTACGGCGCATTGCATCCCTCAGTCGATCCAGGAATTCAGATGGGGACTCGGAGAGACCTTGCTTAATTGCATATAGAGCTGACCAGTTTATCGTTTTGGGTATAGCCTTTTCCATTCCTCTCGAAATCCACTCCTGATACCCCTGTAGTTTTACCATTTCTGCAGATCTGTTCGCATCCCATTTTGGATCTTGTAGAGGGAAATATTCCTTAACATCCCCTCCTGTAGTCCTATAGTATTCATCAGCCAAACTCCCTGCTGTTTTTAAAATCAATTGCTTTTCTGTTTCAGTCATATAGTCTAATAATAATTGTATGTCCTTCCAATCAGGGTTATGTTGTTTCACAATAAACTGAAAGTGTTTAGCTACACCGATCGGATCGCTCCTATAATCTTTTGCAACCCTTTTCCATTCCCCTAAATCAGTAGTGGAAAAAGGTACCTTGATTAGCATCGTCCCGCCATCAGGCGCCACCGCCTCTCGAAGAGGTGCCTGTAAGGCTGCTGGGGCAGTTTTCTTTCTGGTGCGGGAAGATACAGGGCTGTCCGGGAGGGTGGAAGTTTCGTCCGAGTCCGCATCCTGTTCCTGTGGTCGAGGGGGAGGCTTAAACAGGTCAGTTAGATCTGGTTCCGGCACCTGGTGAATTTTGTTTGCTTTCAAACACCTCTGTCCAATACTGCATGCCGAGCAACACCGCTTCAGTTTACCTTTAAATTCTTTATTTTCTCGCTCAAGTGCGAGTACCATAGGGTCCTGTGGTGGTGCCATTCCACAGTCCCTTTGCCACTCCGGATGGTTTCGGAGGGTGAAAAACATATCTGCATATGAAACTTCATCCCACTTCCCTTCTCTCCTTAGAAATAGCATCAATTGTGGGAGAGTATTGTAGTCTATTGATCCATTAAGTGGCCATTTAGCCTCACTTTCCAATTTATACAATGGCCACCATTGATTACAATATTTAATAAGAATTTTTCTATTTTCCGTCCCTCCGATCCCAACGATATCTCTCCAATGAGCAAGCACACAGCCCAAGGGGCTTTTCTTCAAGACTCCCTTTTGAGTGTTACCCATTTCGTATCTTCCCTTTATTGATCTTTTCTTTTAACCTTTAATAAGATGCCGGGACTGGTTTTCCTTCCCTCACTGTCTTAGTGACTTTATCGGAGGTTTTCTTATCATAGAACCCTCTAGATATACAATACTGCTTTTTCACAAAATTCTACAATGCTTTCGTACACAAAAGACAAAGGCTCGATCCTATCATTCACTTCGTTCGTCTCCGGCTGCTCTCCTCGCGGAGATTACGGAACCGCGGATCAGAACTCCACACTCGCTTCGCAGCTGTGCTGCGTCTCACTCATAAAACACAGACACTCAGTCACACAATAAATTGTTGCAACAGATAATATATGGCCATGCCACGTACAACTCCTCAGACTAGTTGTACTCCCACCCAGCAGCTGCAACCGTAAATTGCAAGGAGGTCCGCTTACCCTTCTCCTGCTTCTTATATACCAGTCATTAGCAGGTCCGTCCTGGCTCCCAACACTGGGATACAGCAGAAACCTCGGATCCACTCGATCTACTCCCAAGATCGCTAGCGGCCGCTCTATCGGTCAGCGAATCCCCCCTATTACCGTGCAGGGTACCCTCCTACCATACAGGGACTATGCTGCACGCCAGACGTCTCTGTGCGATTTACCAGCAGCCCCAGCCATGCGTACGACTTACAGGCCCCTCTCCTAAAACATACCTTTCCTTTCCGCGGACTCAGGAGGTTCTTGTCTACTCCCACGGTGAGCGGCTGGCAGCGGAGTCCCCTCCGAGGAAATGCTCGGGGCGCGCCCAGGGGCGTCCGCTCCCCAGCCGATCCTGCGGTGAAGCAGAGAGCCTCCTGCCTGGCTCGCCAAAACTGACTTGCGGAAACCGGACTCCACAATCTATGAGATTGTAAAGTAGGTATGTTTATTCAGCGCTGGGCGGCACGGGGGGTAGTCCCACCAAAATCGTGCGCGCCTCAATGCGGCACTCACCATAAATATATACAGTAAAATATTACATATTCATAGAGTTTTGTAATACGCCTATACATATGCATGACCTGTCCCCGCTGTGTATTAAAATGAGTTCCAATAAGTCATTTCCATAGGCCCCTCCCATCTGCGCTTGCGCATTGCCTCCTAGTGGTGGTCGTTGGGGGTCGTGGGGATGAAGGCTGATAGTTCCTCTTCGTCACCGCTAGTAACCTTTTGTTCTTGCGCAGGCTCAGTTGTCTTCTTACTTTTGTCCATACTGCAGGGTCAGTTTTAGCTGGCTTCTTGAGACAAGTTTTTAGTCTTTATCAGGAGCTGTCCTTGTGAGGCGCCTCAGTTAATTTACACCATAGCTAAGTCGGCCTTATCAGGCTGAGCCGGCCTTGTGAGGAACAAAGTATCAAGCCCCTACCTACTGATTCAATCTTCTAACTACTATTAATCATTCAACTACTAAAATTCCTTAATCCCTTGTCTCACAGATGCCTATCGGTTTTGCTATTACCATCACGTTAACGGCACAGTAGGTCCTGCCAAACCTACAACCTGCAAAACCTGAAGACAATCAGCACACAGGCACATACGTATCCATCTTGTTCTGTCCTTGCCAAAACTGCGGGTGACCTGTCATCAGCCTCTGTGACCGACAGCAGGCAGGACTCTCTCATCTGGCTTAGCGCAGACACAGCTCCTAGGAAAACGGCTATTTCAGCAAGTCATGTCTTGTTATGTTGGGAAAGCGTAATGAGTTGGGCAAGAGTATGCAGCTGGCTTCTGCAGGTGCTTGTGATGTCGTATGTGCTTGAGTAGTTCTAGGGCAGAAGCAAGCTCCTGGTTTCTGCATCGGCTTGCAATGTCATAGGTGGCTGAGTACCTACTCGTATGGGGGAGGAGGCGGCACTTGGCTTGTTCATGTGCTTGTGATGTCACATCACCTGTGGTAGATGATATGGCAGGAGCATGCACCTGGCTTGTACAGGTGCTTTTGAGGTCATAAGTGCCTGAGAAGGTTTTAGCAGAGGAGCAGGCCCAAGTAGGTGACAGGTCAGGAGCAATCCCCTGATTTGCGCAGCTGCTTTGGGATGTCACTGGTGGCTGAGTGTCAGACCAGGAGCAGGTCCCTGGCTTGTGCAGGTGCTTGTGATGTCATAGGTGGATGAATAGTTGATTGGGCAGGAACATGCACCTGGCTTGTTCAGGTGTTTGCGATGTCACTGGTGGCTGAGGAGGTTTCAGACGAAGAGCAGGCCTCTGCCTTGCACAGGTGCTTGTGGTATCACAGGTACCTGCGTAGGTGATAGGGCTGGAGCAGGAATGTTCCTTGTGCAGTTCATGATGATGTCAGAGGTGCCTGAGTAGTTGACAGAGTAGGAGCAGGAACCTGGCTTGTACAACTGCTTCTGATGTCACTGGTGGCTAAGTAGCTGATTGGGAATGAATGGACACCTGGCCAGTGCAGGTGCTTCTGATGTCAATGGTGTCTCTGCAGCTATTAGGGCAGAAGGATGCAGCTGGCTTCTGCAGCTTTCTGTGATGTCATAGATTGCTGAGTAAGTGATAAGGCAGGAGCATGCCCTTGGCTTGTGCAGGTGCTTGTGATGTCATGTTACCAAGTAGCTGATAGGGCAGGAGAAAGTCCCTGGCTTCTGCAGCTGCTTATGTTGTCACGGATGGCTGAGAGGAGTATGCAGCTGGCTTGTGCACCTGCTTGTGATGTCACTGGGGGTTCTGTAGCAGTTACGACAGGTGCATGCAGCTGGCTTATGCAGGTGCTTATGATGTCATATGTGCCTGAGCAGGTAATAGGACTGGAGTATGCACCTGGCTTCTGCAGCTGCTCATGATGTATCTGATGGTTGGTTGATTAGGTGATAGGACAGAAGCACGCCCCTGGTTTATTCAGGTTCCTGGAAGGTCACTGTTGACCGAGTAGCCAACAGGTGCGGAGCAGGACCTTGGCATGTGTAGGTGCTTGCGATGTCATAGGTGGCCAAGTAGGCGTTAGGCCAGGGGCAGGCCCCTGGCTTGTTCAGGTGCTTGTGAGGTCATAGGCACCAGAGGAGGTGATAGGATATGAACAGGCTCCTGGCTTGAGCAGGTGCTTGTGATGTCATAGGTGGATGAGTAGGTGATAGGGTAGAAGGATGCACCTGTCTTGCTCATGTACTTGCGATCTCACATGTGCCTGAGTAGGTGATAGGGCAGAAGCAGGCCCGTGGGTTGTGCAGGTGCTTGTGAGGTCACATGATCCCAAGGAGGGGATAGGGCAGAAGGAGTCCCCTGGCTTGTGCGGCTCCTTGTGATGTCACTGGCAGCTCTGTACTGTCAGGGCAGGAGCATGCAGCTGGCCTGTGCAGGTGTTTGTGATGTCACATATACATGAGTAGTTGATAGGGCAGTGTGGTGGTGCATTTCCCCGCCCCCCCGCCCCTTCCCGGGCCACTCCACGATCTCAGAAACTCCCGTTAAACCTCGGCCTTGGTGTAATGAGTCAGGCGGTGAAGCGTCCCTTGACCGAAGGAACTCTTGCGTAGCTGAGGTTGGGGAATGTACCGATCGTACCAGAAACTTCTGCTGCCTGGCCCAAGCGGAGGATGACAGCGGGGGTAATTGTCATCCCCTGATACCCTTATCTGAGTTGTAGCTCAAGTGGAACGATACTACTGTTACTGAAACCTTGAGAGTTTTGACGGATGGCTGAAGTCAATCATCTTGCAACCCTATACACAAGTGAGACCCTTTGAGCTCTCCTGGACCGCAGTGGGCTGCCCACAGTCTCCCTCTGAGATGAACGCTCATCAGAGTTTGTAAACTCTCGAGTTTGCGATATTCGGAGGACTGTCGCTGGCTGGCACGGGACCTGGGCTGCAACACTCCTCGAGGCTCAACCCTGTGCCCATTGAGAAATGCCAAGACATTTTACATGAGTATTTCACTGAATTCGAGGGGGATTTTTAACAGGTATATCTTTGTATATTTATCTATCTTTGCATCCGTGTGCGTGTGTGTTTGTACCCGCTAGCAAATATAGTCTGCTAAAATCTTATGATTTATCTTAAGATCGTGAATGATCCTCCGACTGCAGCTAAACACATGTAGTCCCTTAGACATAAACCATTGTCCGAGTCTGAGACTAAGATTGATCCAGCTGGGTCTTCTCTGAAGCTCGTGACTCAACGGGAGGGTCTCCCTTAATCTTTCTGTCCTTGGCCTCTCTATAAATCGTCCCAACTCAATTGTAACACGATACCCTGCTTTCGGCTGGGATAGAGGTAATTTTCTGGCTAATAGCCGGTATAGTGCTGTGTTTTGGATTTAGTATGAGAATAATGTTGATAACACGCTGATGTTTTAGTTGTTGCTAAGTAGTGTTTACACTAGCCAAGGGCTTCTCAGCTTCCCATGCTCGTTTCCTTTGTGCGCTTCATCTGTGGAGTAAGTGACAGAGGGAACCTTGCCATCGAACTCTGCTAAGTCATGCTGTTATCAATTTCTATTAAGATCACTTTCTGCTGATAGCTTCGACAGTGATTCCTTGAGCGGCCTCTAAACCACTCATTCGTGATAGGCAGGAGCAGGCCCCTGGCTTCTGCAGGTGCACGTGAGGTCACTGGTGACCCATTAGGTGGTAGGGCAGAAGCAGGGCCCTGGCTTGCGAAGGTGCTTTTGAGGTAACTGTTGTCCGAGCATGCGATTGGGAATGACAGGACTCCTGGCTCGTGCAGGTGCTTGCGATGTCACCGGTGGTGAGGATGTTTCAGACCAGGCGCAGGCCCCTGGCTTGTGCAGGGGCTTGTGATGTCTCTGGTGCAATGGTAGTTTAGAGGGCAGCAACAGGCTGCTGGCTTTTGATGGTGCTTGTGAGGTCATAGGTGGCTGAGTGTGTGAAAGGGCAGGAGCAGGCCCCTTGCTTGTGCGGGCACTTGTGAGGTAACTCGCGGCTGAGTAGCTGTTTGGGTATGAAAGGACACCGGGCTGTGCATCTGCTTCTCACGTTCCCTTTGCCTGGGCAGCTGACTGGCTATGACGAGTTACCTGGCTCGTGCAGGCGTTTGTGAGGTCATGAGTGGCTGAGTAAGTGATAGGGCTAGAGATGCTGCATGATCCTAGTAGGTGATAGGACAGGAAGAGGACCCTGCTTTGTGTAGGTGCTTGTGATGTCACTGGTGGCTCTGTGGCTGATTGGGTATGAGAAGTCACCTGGCTTATGCGGCTACTTGGGATGTCACTGGTGGCTACCTGTTAGGGCAGGCACAGGCCCCTGCAGGGTTCAAGTGCTGGTGATTTCACTGGCGGCTCTGTAACTGTTATGGCGGGAGCATGCACTGTTGCGAAGCAGTGGAATGCACCTCACTCAAAAGAGAGGGGCAGCGATATGTTTTACTGAGGTAAAATAATAATTTGACAGAGTTCAGGAAGTTCGATGGAATTTAAGAAAGTTTAACAGTGCACTGACAAGGTTCAGCAAGCTTGATGGCAAGGTTCACCTTACTAATTACTGCATGGAAGAAACATGCAACGGAAAATCGAGTTAGAATGATTTACGTAGAGACTGGAGATGCAAAGAGTAAAGAGGACCTGCACAAGCCAGGTTCTCACGCCTGCCCTATCAGCTACTGAGCCACCCGTGACATCATAAGCATGTGCAGGACCAGGATTCACTCAATGTCCTATCAGCATTCCCGCCACCAGTGACAAAAAGACCTGAACAAGCCAGGTGCCTGCGCCTGTCCTATGAGCTTCTAAGCCACCAGTGACATAAACACCTGCACAAGGCCGTTTCCTGCCCCTGCTCTATCAGGAACTGTGCCACAGCTGACATAAACACCTACACAAGCTTAGTTCCTGCACATGCCCAATCAGGAACCGTGCCACAAATGACCTCGGAAGCACCTGCATGAGCCAGGTTCCAGCACCTGCCCTATCAGGTACTAAGCCAGGCGTGACATAAACAGCTGCACAAGCCACGTTGCCGCACTTGCCATATGAGATGCACAGTTCACCAGTGACATCAAACAGCAGCATAAGCCTGGTTCCCGCGCGTGCAATATCAGCTCATGTGCCAGGCGTGACATCACAAGCCCCTGCACAAGCCAGCTTCCGTTCAATGCCCTATGAGCATTCCTGCCACCAGTGACATCACAGGCACCTGCCCAGTCACGAACTGTGTCGTAACTGACATCACAAGCCCCTGCACAAGGCAGCTTCCGTTCAATGCCCTATGAGCATTCCTGCCACCAGTGACATCACAGGCACCTGCCCAGTCAGGAACTGTGTCGTAACTGACATCACAAGCCCCTGCACAAGCCAGCTTCCGTTCAATGCCCTATGAGCATTCCTGCCACCAGTGACATCACAGGCACCTGCCCAGTCAGGAACCGTGTCGTAACTGACATCACAAGCCCCTGCACAAGCCAGCTTCCGTTCAATGCCCTATGAGCATTCCTGCCACCAGTGACATCACAGGCACCTGCACAGGCCAGGTTCCTGCACCTGCCCAGTCAGGAACTGTGTCGTAACTGACATCACAAGCACCTGCACATGGGCACCAGCAGCCCATCTCGTCCCTCCTCCCAGAGCCACCTCTGGCCAGGAGGAGCTCAGAGAGACCTTCGAGAGACACTGACCGCTCTGCTGGCCCACCCACCTGCCCACAGGTCCCTCCAGGAAGAGCTTTAATCCCTGTTCAGCTGTTGGGATTGCCTTGGAAAAACAACACTCAGTTGGTACCAACAGGCTGAAAAGCCAAAGCCAGAATTAAAAACACGTGTTGAACTTGCATATGTAATTCATGGGGTAGTTTTTCTCTCTACGTGTAGAGTCCATTGGTGGAAACTGGTAACTGGCGGGACTGGTAAGAGCGCAAGTGTTGCGCATCCAGGGAGCCCCTGGCACTCGGGCTGGCACCTTTTGGGCCATGAAGCCCTCCGAGGACCCAGGCAGCAGCGCCTGCGGAAAACGCAGGCAGCTGCCTGCAGCTGCCTGCCTGCAGAGGGGCCGCCTTTCACCGGAACGAAACTGAGGGACAAGGAGCCCCCAGGGCCCGGCGGCCGCTCGCCCCATCCCCGCCAGCCCCACAGCCACAGTGCCACCGCAGACCAAAGCCAGGTACGGGGTTGTGCTTGGGAGGGGACCACGGCGCAGCCTCCCCGGCCCCTGCCCCGACGGGACACCGCCTAGTCAGGAGAAACGCCCGAGCCGGGACTGGAGGGAAACGAGAGGTGCCGGGGCAGGAGGGACTGGGGGGCAGGCAAAGGCTGGGGCAAACCGGGACCCCAGCTGGGCAGGGCAAAAATATCTGCTCCAAGCGGGGCGGGGGCAGGGGCAGAATGACATGCCCCATGGGGGGCCAGGGGCACAAAGAGATGCCCTGACCAGGACAGGGACAAACCAAATGCCCAGACAGGGCGGGGCAAAACTAGCCACCCCAATTTGGGCAGGGGCATAAAAGGCCACCTGAGCAAGGCCACAGTAAAGCCAGGTACCCTGTGTGGGGAAGGGGCAAAACGAGCCTCCGCAAGCAAAAGAGGGGAAAACCTCAGCCGTCCCGAGAGGGACATGAGGAAAGCAAGGCACCCGAGCAAGGCTGTGCCCAAACTGGATGCCTCAAGCAAAACATGAAAAGAGAAAAGCCTCCCCGAGTGGAGCAGGGGCAAAACTAACTGCCCTGAGCTGAGCAGGAGTACAACTAACTGCCCTGAACAGGACTGGGGAAGAGCAGATGCTGCGAGTGGGGCAACGGCCAAACCGAGCAGTTCAAGCGTGGCAGGAGTTACAACCAGCTGCCTCGTTGGGGCAGGAGCAATACTCACTGCCCTCCGGGCGAGACAAGGGGCTAAACCAGATGCTAAAAAGGCACCCCCAAACGCTTTTCAGAGCTCCAGGGTGAGAGAGCGGCTGGGTGGGGGCCTGGCAGCCAGCCAAGGTCCACCCAGCACGGTTGCTGAAGGTGCTTCTTTGGTAGCTCTAGTTCAGAGTCAGCCTGTGGTTGAATCTTGGGGGGCAGATAAAATTTATTGGAAATGAAGCTGTAAGCGATCAGGTGCTTTGCTACATGAGTCTCACGGACACAGTTCCTGTACCTGGGAAGAGTGGAAAAGAAACCCTCGGCAACCCGAATGTTCCAGCCAAAGCTGTGAACAGGCACGCTTACAGCCCGGGGCAGGTTTTTATTCATCCGGCTGGTGCGGCTCAGGGAAGAGGCGGGAGCTCTGCCAGCGGACGTACGGCCCTTCGCCAGCAGCGTGTGGGGAAGCCCAGCGGCTGCCGGCTGCCGGAGCTGCCCGGGCTGCGGCAGCTGCGTGGTCACGTGGCTCAAGGGGACACGTCCCCGTGCGGCCCCATGTCACAAAGGGGCAGTCATGCGGCACCCGCCCGGCGCTTGTGAGCTCACCTGGCCAGGGCTTGGTATCCTGAGGAGCGGGTCAGCGAAAGCTAGTTGGGCTGAGCTGGCCTTCGGGATAACTCGGCTCCTTCCTTTGCTACTTGCGTGCCTACTTCTTTCCAACCATTTATCGTTTACTGCCCGCTTCTCTGCAACTCCCACCCTCTTTCAAAGGTGATTATGATTTGACTTTCAGGACAGATCATAGAGTAGGTAGATACGGGATAAAAGTATCGGCTGGTCTATACCTTCCGAGCTCTAGGCTTAGCTATTACACCTTTATAGGCTGGCCAGGGCTATGGGCAGAGTTTCTACTTGCTAATTCTTAGTTCTTTGCCATATCCTAGGACAGGGAAGTAGGGGGGTGGCAGTGTAGTCTGAGGCGTTGGGCTCAGCCTAGAATGACAAGAAGCCCACCCTGACTGATGCGGTAGGAAGGGAGACAGAAAAGGAGCACGGCAAAGGCAGCCGTTAAAGCAGCGGCTGAAAGCCAGTCACTCCTGCATACAAGGTGGGCAAGCGTGGGCTGGAGAGCCAGAGGGCTCTGCTGCTAACGCTAGCCACAGGTAAGCGGCAGCTCCTCCTCAGAGAAGGTGACATGCAACGCAGTCTTTCAAAAGGGCCTTGGTAATTGCTGTCAACTGGAGTCCTGTGACAGGGTCAGTAGGGCCATCAGCCTGCAGCTCTGCAGCAGTTACAGGTACCACTGGAACACTTTGGATAGCGGATGCTGTTGTGTAGGTTGTGCTTGGGGGGGGTTTAATCGTTTTATTGAGCTACAATTATTTCTTTGCCATCAGGTGACGGGATTGGCGCTGATCGTCTCTTTCTGGAGCGCGTCCTGACATCCTTTGTCATCCCAAACTTTCCCCTCTGTTCCTGAGAGGAGCGATGGCTGCAATGGGGAATGACTCCCGTGAGTAACGGCTTCACCAGCAGGCTTGGACTTTGTGAATCCCTAAAGGCAACGGACGTGGCTGGTGCTCCATCCCTGAACGTGGATGTGCTGACAACCTAGGGTGAATTCTGGGGTGTTTCCTGAGAGCAGCCAGACTTACCCAGGCGTTTTCAATTCGACACAGGAAAATGCATTTTGTCACTCCTCTGCCGCTATGTGCAAGACTTTGAAAGATGACATCGCTCGTAGAAAGATCTGACGTCAGTAGGGTTACTTTCTGTGCTAGGGACTTGCTTGTTTTCATCAAGTTACAATCGGGAAAAGGGAAGACTTGCCCTGATAATCCAATTCAAGACTCTAGAGGGAAAGGAAGGTAGCCCGAGGCACAGAAATCAGAGTGTGGGTTTGTTGGACTTTCAGCAAAGTAAGCAGGGGAACAGACTATTTTCCAAAACTGTTTCTTGTGATGGCAGTGTCAGGCTTCCCCCGATGTTTCTGTGTTGGAGGTTAGAGCTGGTTGTCCTGGGTGCTCCTGTACAGAACTCGACTTTTCAAATAGGCTTTCAGGCAACAATATCTCATCTCTTTTCAAATGTCATTTCCCTGCAGTCATTGCCGAGGGAATGGCTCCGCCACAAAGGATCCTCTGTCCCCCGGAGAAGATTTGCATGGAGTGGCAGCAAAGACAGAGAGCTGGAGCAGGACTCCATAACCTGGGCAATACCTGCTTCCTCAACTCCGTCCTGCAGTGCCTGACGTACACTCCCCCTCTGGCCAACTACCTGCTCTCTCGTGCGCACGGCCAGTCGTGTGAGTACTTTTATGAACTTCTCCTTGTAAATTTGTCGGGCACTTCCCAAGGATTCCCAGAATCTGGAATTTGATTTAGGAGAAAAGCAACCCTTCTTTGTCAGCCCCCCGAGTTGGTGTTCTTTGAACTCTCAAGCTAGAAGCCTCTTGTCCTACCCCGGTGTGTTCATCTTCAGAAAGGCACCGCTTTCTAGCCCCGGGTCTCGGGCCCTTTTCCTGCACGTTAAACTCTCTTTGCTTATTGCACAGAAAACTTCTGTCAGTTAAGCATCCCTCTGAAGACAGTTTTCTATGCACTAAAATGTCCCGGGCTTGTTGGCACATTGGCACCTTGGCAGAAGAGTGGAGACTGTTCTTGTAACTTCAAGATCTCCGTTAGGTTTGCCATTGCTATGGTACTTTGCTAACCTGAGAAGCTTGCTTCCCTCCCTCCCTCTTCAGGTCGTCAGCAAGGCTTCTGCATGATGTGCATAATGGAAGCGCACGTTAACGAGGTCCTGCATTCTTCAGCCAGTGCCATCCAACCTAAGGCTGTCATCCAGGTCCTCAGAAGTAAGTCATTTCAGGTGCTTTTACACGTTTCTTCCCTTCTTGTCAGAGAGAACTATTAACAACTTCTGTCTTAGGAATAGGAGAACATTTCCAGCCTGGCATGCAGGAAGATGCCCACGAGTTCTTAAGCTACACTATCAATGCCATGCAGAGAGCTCGTCCGAGTGGAAGCAGCGAGTAAGCACAAGCAAATTACCTTTGCAATGTTCCTGAGCCCTCTGGACTCCTTGATGTTCTCCCATCAAGGAAACCCTATGCCCAGAGTTTTCACACAAAGCAAAACTCTTGGAGGAGATAACTCTCTGCCTTACGATTTGTTTCCAGCTTGGGCATCTCTTCTCAAGAAACTACCATCGTCCATCAAATATTTGGGGGCTTTCTGAGATCCAGAGGTACTTTTTAAAAATATTACCGTCCTTAGAATGATCTCTGGCTCCTTCTCTCTTTGTGGTAAACAAACTTCTAGTTTCTAGTATGCAGCAGTATGTCCAGTGCCTCTAAAGTAGTATGTGTTGGTTGTTGAAACGGGCAGAGTTAGTCTCCTTCCCAACCTGAGAAGCATTTCTCTTTGCCTTCCAGTAACGTGCTTGAGCTGCAAAGCCGTTTCCGACACCTACGAAGCATTCCTTGATATTCCTTTGGATATCAAGGTAAGATGGTTTGAAATTGTGGTGCACAATGTTTCAAGACCCCTGCAGGGGGCCTAGTTTATCTCCAGTAAGCTCCGTTGATTTAAAACTGTGGGCTGTTACCACGCAAGAGCTTGGTGCTGGATGGGGAGGGAACCGGGCTTCTGGGCTCCTTCGGTGGAAGTCCTGTAAACGGCCTCCCCGTGCTGGGTGTCAGCTGGGCAGAGAGTAAGGATGGCATCTACAGCCCTGATGACACTGCCATACCACCCTGCTTTGGACTACCTCAATTCGCCTCTGATTGCTGCTCGGATGGCTTTGATTGCTTTTGCTATTTTTGACCATGCGTACCACAGGCAACTCTGGTACCGCCCAGGGGTAGCTCTTTCTTGGGATAAGGCTGGCACCACACGGGTAGCTATTTCTTGGGATTTTGGGTTTCCAGGAGCTTAGCGCTCTCCTTTCTTTCTCATCCAGGCAGCCTCATCTGTCACTGAAGCTCTGGAAGACTTTTTCAAACCTGAGCAGTTGGATGGTGAAAATGGCTATAAATGTAGCAAGTAAGATTATTACTAAAGACATCTTCATAGTAGATACTGGGTTACGGTATTGCATGTCCGGGAGCCCTAGTTACATTTTGACTTAATTGAGAAACACAGTCATGAGACAGCCTGGGTTTTTTCTTTTTTTTTCTTTCCCATACAACTAATCCACCCGAGTCATCCGGAACTTGGAAAATAATGCACTTGTTTCTAACACGGGTAATTTTTTTCCCTTCTGCCTGGATATTTGGAAAGCTTTGATGAGAATTTTCTTCCTGGCATTGTCTGCCCTGGAGGTGGTCAACCTTCCTAGCTATGAAGTTGCCCGCTGAACTACCCCCATGGCCAGAAGGGAGAAGACACGTCCCATACGCAGCAGTGAGCTGAAGCGAGGAAGAGCTCTGGACAGTGATTTGGCAACAGCAGCTGCCTCGAGAAAGCAATCAACAGTTTCATTTCCAAGGCTTTTTGGATGCTTGCGTCTCTGTCCAGGAGACCGCAGTCCTCGGAGCAATAGCAGCCTCTGCCGGCTCTCTGAACAGTGTCGTTCCTAGTTCTTGTAAAGACTGTAGACTGCTGCTCTCCAAAGTGAGCCACCCTAGACCGAAGCTACCTTCCGTGAGAGCGTACGGACTTAAGGGGTCTGAAATGCAAACCTGCGCATACGATAGTTGGGCAAAACAAGCCTTTACGCAACCATACGTGGATGGGGGGTGAAGCAGGGAGAAGATTGGTTGCAACAGTTGGGTCTGTGCTTGTTTTCAAGGTGTGAACAGCTGGCCACTGCGTCCAAGAGGCTTGCGATACATCGCTCCTCCAATGTCCTGACAGTGTGCTTGAAGAGATTCGATCCTTTCTCTGGCAGAAAGATTAGCAAGGTATGTATACAAGTGCACTGCAACTTTGTCTGCTTGGAAGGAGACCTTTCCCGAAGGAGAACCCTTTTTTGGAAGTTGTTAACGTCTGCACACGATGGCTATCGAGTGCAGCTGCCTAAGAAAAATCAATGCAATAGCTCTGGTAGCTGTGCCTTGCTCTTTCCCTTGTGGCAAGAGGAGAGTTCCAATGCGAAGATAAGCACTTCGCTGTGCTCGTAAAGAGCTGGTTTGGCCGAGAACAGTTTTCTGTCACTTCAATGACGAAATGGCAATGCCTTTTTTTGATGAACTGAGAAGATCTATTTCTATACCTCTAGCCTGTGTTTGGTGGCAAGGTTTCCTCAGGCTGCTTCCTAAAGACTCTCAGGATAACTTTTAGTCTTCTCGGTCTCTCTTTAGCTTGTGCAGTATCCGGAATATTTGGACCTTGGTGCATACATGTCTCAAGCGGCTGGAGAACCACTCCTCTACTCCTTGTATGCTGTCCTGGTACATGAAGGTTCCAGCTGTCAGGCAGGACACTATTACTGCTTCGTGAAGGTAAAAGTCAACTCTGCGATTTGCGTTGGCGCATGGTGTCCTTCAGTGGTGTTCTCTCTGTGTTTTTGTTTTAAAAATCCTGCAGTTCATCTAAAGATAGCGTTGCCTTTCTTTGCAGGCCGGCGATGGACGGTGGTACAAGATGAATGATGACTCTGTAGGTCTTTGTGACATCAAGACGGTTCTCCGCCAGCGTCCGTATTTACTCTTCTATGCCAGGTAATAAGAAGTGTGGAAGGGTGTTCCGAATACACTCCCTCTCCTGTTACTGATCGTGGTGGTGGTGTTCTCCTGTGGTGGGTTTTGCTTTCTGTCCTAGGAGAGAATGACTGTTTGTCTAGTTAAGTTCTGTCTGTTCTGCAGTTTGCCCGCTCCTTTCTTCTCCCTCCTTGTCCGGCACTAAACTCTTGCGCTGGTGTAAGTTGCTGGCTGTCTGCTCTCTGAGACTGGCTAGCTGCGAAAAGAGGCGAAATGGAGGTCCGAGAGGGTATAAAGATGAGTTACTGCTCTGAAAGGGACAGACGTGATCTCATTTCCAGCTTCTAGTGCTGGTTCAGGCTTCTGCGTGTCACACCAAGTGCTGCCAGACAATGAAAGGATGAGACTGAAGGCACGAGGAGGCTGCGAGAACAACCCTAGACTAAGATCACTGTTGTTTCTCCAGGCACCATGATCTGAGCCCTGGAGCAGGTGCTGAATGCCAAGAGACAAAGAGCACTTTTGGGGCAAAGCTGGATCAAGTGCAGAAGAGTCCATTTTCTGGCGTCACCGTGGGACTGAGGAATCAAGAAGGTGGAGAAAATATGCAGAGGACCCAAAGGAAGAGACAAGCACGGGACTCTGCAGGAACTCCCCCTCAGCGCTGCGGCAGGAAGAGAGCGCGCTCTGACTCTGAGCAGGGGGGGAAGCTGAACAGAAGCCAACCAGACTGTCGCCTCCCAGCCCGAGGCGCACTCGCCACGCAGAAACGCAGAAGCGCGCTCACCGTCAGCCGGCGCCTGGCAGTGGGAACCTGTGCAGCTCTTCCCACAGGGAGAGAAACAGCCCCCGTGAATGGCAGAAGCTCCAGAGGGGAAAGCGTGCACGGCTTGAGCGGCCACAGAGCAGACACGCAGCCTGGCTCGGTAGGTGAGCAGCAGCCGGGGAAATACTCACTTGGACAGCGTGCGCTCCCACCAGTGCCGGTTCACCCAGAGCCTGCAGGCTCTGGCCAGGCACACGGAAAACAAACGTGCAGAAAGAGGAAACACGCCTGTGCAGAGGGGGATGAAAGTGCACCCAAAAGAAAGCGGTGAAAGGCAGAAGCGAGCATTCTGGTGATGCAGAATTGAAAAAGAAATGCAAGAAAGTGAAGAAGAAAAAGAAATCCAGAGAGAACTCCGGAGAGGAGGACTAAAAAGTAAGCATTTGCAGCATCACCAGCAAATGTTGCCTCACTCTTTGCCACGTGTTTCAGGTGCATGGCTTATGGACAGAAGCGTTCAGTACTTGTGACGGAGCTTGCCATCACAACCTGCAATTTACCATCAAAGGCCGCAGACAAACATTATCATAAGAATGCTAATCATCAAACTTGACGTTTGGGATCGAAACAATAAAATTGCATCATAACCAAACCCAGTCCTAAGTGGTGCTTCTGATTTCTGTAGAGAGTTTGACCATGTGAGAAAGAACAGACGGGTTTGGGGTTTTTTTGAAATTTTTTAACTCAAGACTTCCTTTATGAAAGCACCCGTGTGATCCAGAAGGGTGGAAGCTTTCTACACCTACTGAGCATATTAAATTAGCACGCAGAGATCTCAGGGAAAAAAATGACCAGGAACAGAGCATCTTCAGTGCTGCTCGATTAGAGGCTCGGGTCACCTTTGTGTGATTCATGTTGTCTTCTCCAGCTACTCAGCCACCAGTAACATCACAAGCACCTGAAAAAGCAACGGGCTAGTTCCTGCCACGAATGACATCACAGGCACCTAAGCAGGCCATGCGTCTTTTCCTATCCAGCTGCTACTCAGTCATAAGTGATATCACCCGCATCTGCACAAGTAATTTAAAAACTCCTACCCTATCAATTGCTCAGCAGCAAGTGACACCACAAGTACCTGCAGCAGAAGCGAGGTTCCTGCTCCTTCCCCGTCAGCTGCTCAGCCACCAGTGTCTTCACAAGGACCTGCACCCTCACTTTCCACATGCCATCTTTGTCACCTCCATCTCTACCTTGTCTCCTGTCTCTCCGGGCTCTTCTCTCTGCCAGGCACTTTCCTCAGTCACTCCATGACCTCCCAAGGCCTTTTACTGTTATTGTGCTTCTGTGGCAGATGTTACCTTGCAAGCACTGTCCCAGCCACGTGACCTGCACCTATTTCTCTTCTCCCTCTGCTTCGTGCTCTGGCTGTTTGATGCATTTTTTGACCTCGGAGGCCCTTGTACCCTGGCTCCCTCCTGCTCTTAAACCCTGCTCCTGCAAGAGAAGGGGCAATCAGTCAGTGTCTCCTCCACGGCATCTCACCTGCATCTCTCTGACATGCACATCTGGCGGGAACTGTCACCATCAGCCCCAGCTGTGCGTGAAGTCTTCTCCTGGCACAGGCGCAGCTCTGGGTGTGCTTGGTGTGGAACACGGCTCCTGAAGGAGAAGAGCAAAACTCAAAGTTGCTCCTGGGCAACGTCCTGCTGGGAGAGCTGATTTGAAGGCAGGTTTGCCGCAGGTCCTGAGGCTGGTCCAGGGGTGCTCCCTGTCCCCCAGCTCGGCCACAGCTCCCACATCTGGCTCCTTCCAGCAGGATTCTGGAAAGCCCGTTCCCAGCTGTGAGCGCCAGGCCAAGGGCACGGGGCAGAAACAGCCCCCACCCCCGAGGGCCCCAGCCCCCAACTGGCCTCTGCCCCCAAACTACTGAAACTTCCAAACAGGCTCTCCCTCTAACTGAATTACCTTCAGTTTTCAGAAAAGAAGCTGTATGCTTTCCCTTATACCCTCAGACTACCGCAGTAATTAGCTGTATATTATCTGTATACTGTAATTCTGTAATGACCACCAACCTGAAAACCCTCCAAAGCATGGATGAGAAGCATCACTAACTACGCACCCACCTCTTAGTCCTCCTGCAGCAAGGAGCCAGTGCTCTGTGACCGAGCACTTCTGCATGGACACCTCTCTCTGACAGGAGACTGCCGGGCTGAAAACAAAACCAAAATCTTAAGTTGTCTTGGCTCCAGGGAAAGCAAAGAATTTTTGATACCGATACAAACAAGTTCAAGAGAAAGCAGGATGGTGGAAAAGGCGGAAAATGTGATGTGTCTCACCCACCTTTAATTTCAGAGGAGGTTTCAAGGGTGGTTTTTTTTTCTCATGTACAGCACAGGTGAGGAAGCACACACCTGCCTTTTAAGGAGAACTGAAAAGAGTAAGACTATCAAGTCCGTGCAATTACTCTTCTTTGCAGGATACATGACTCCTTTTTTTACATCTCAGTGGAGAGCTTTAATTTACTACCACTAAGTTCTGATATGGAAACAGCAAAACGTTCTCTGTAAATTTTTGAAAAGAATAGTAGACTGTTCATATAAACTGTAAATGACTTGTTTCCACTGTCAAAGGTTATAACGCTTTTGAGTATCTTTGCCATCTTCATCTTCTTTGCCAAGACTTTCTTCTGATAACGCTGTAACTACAGTACCTCAACATAACATTAAACTCTTCACATATCCTTGCAGATTCTATGAAATCCAAAATGCCCTACATGGATGCCTACAGGTTTTGCTATTACCATCACGTTTAAGACACCATCGATCCTACCAAACCTACAACCTGCAAAACCTGGAGACCAATTTACGCAAGACATGACGGAATTTACAAGCGGCACAGAGGAACATACGCATCTATCTTGTTCTGTCCTTGCCAGAACTGCTGGGTGACCTGTCATCAGCCTCAGTGACTAACAGCAGGCAGGACTCTCTCATCTGGCTTAGCTCAGATGCAGCTCCTAGGAAAACGGCAATTTCAGAAGTCAGGTCTTGTGATTTTGGGAAAGCGTTTCAAGGAAATGTTTTAAATACTCTAGAATGGTAAGGCTAAGCATGGTAATCTCACTCCAAGTCCTCGCTCTGCCACAGATTACATGAGCAATAACAGGCAAGTACCCGTTATTACTATTACCATTACCCGTTATTACTATTACCTATTACCCGTTATTACTATTACTACCTTTGGTAGTTTTTTTCATGAAAGATGGTAAAAATGCAAAAAACCAGGGTATAATTATCTAGCAGGTTCTCATCGTAATACCCCCTCGCATTAATAGCTGGACACCAGGTAAGGAGTGTATGTGCTCTGTTCACCTACCTACTCACTAAAACTAAGTAAATTTTAGTCCTTGGAAAGCACTACCTTTCTTTTTTCTTTTTTCTTTTTTTTCTTTTCATGAAAAGGGTGGCGCTGCTTTCTGAATTCCAGATGAGTTACATGGAGTACACAGACAGCTCACTACGTATCTGAACTCCCAAGTCAAGCTCACAAGCAGGACGGATCATGGCACTGATCGGCTGCATACAGGCCACCTGAAAAAAACCACACACACACACAAAAGAGAAAACTTCTGAGCATGGACTGGAAGTCACTGGTTCAGGACTTATTAGGAGGCCAGAAGATAACACAAAGCCGCAGCAGAAAAAAAGCAGTAAAGCCAAAGGCATTTCAGCCACACCAACCTCATCCCACTTCAAGCTCTCCAGCTCCTGAGTAAGATTTCAAGTGCCATGTCCACACAAACCTGAGGAACTACGTACCTTCAGCGCCACCGAGGTTCCGCTCCCCAGGCCAGCCAAGAGGGGTTTGAATCGCTCCACCCCATCTGTTTCTGCTCTTCCAGCAAAAGTCTCCAGCACCTGCTCACAGCTGCAATGAGAGAGGATCAGCAGCTACCCACAAGCCAGGGCAGGAGGGCGCACGTGCAGACCAATTACAAAATGAAGAGAAGAGCCAGAGGCAGAAGAGAGACTCCACAGAGAGGCCAGTCGAAAGCTCAAGAGCAGCAAAAGGCAGGATTTCTGTCACCATGTCCACGCCTTCGGGTTGAGGCAGAGGGTACACAGAACCTTCACTGCATCGATCATCAGACAAGGGACTTTGATATCAACAGCTCTCGCCAGGAGCAGCACCCCCTCTTTTGTACCCAGCGGTGTTTGATTCCAAACTGAAAAGAAAGGAAAGCTGGAATTCATGTCCGAGACTAAGCCAGCTCTAAAGAAGAGTGAGATGGGAATGCCTCGTGATTGACAATGCTCTGAGGAATAACCATGAGAAAACACTTGTTCCAAAACCTTGTCCAAACCCCTGTGTTACCCTTGTTTCGGACAGGGCACAGAGGAGTGACAAGGAAGGGAGCGATGCATCTCAAACCACACGCTGCCAGCAAGAGAAAGCCTTTCAGGGAAACTTAAGAAGCCTCAAAGGAACATGTGGACTTGGGAGGAAACAGAGACTCTCCGTTTACCCAAGGAGAGCGGGGAAGAGCACACAGAGGGACAAGGAAGCGCCCCAGCTCATTCACGGGGAAGGGAAAACAGGTGTCCACTGCACAGGAGTGTCAAATAATAAAAATTTTAGAAACCCATGAGACAAGGGATTAAGGAATTTTAGTAGTTGAATGATTAATAGTAGTTAGAAGATTGAATCAGTAGGTAGGGGTTTGATACTTTGTTCCTCACAAGGCCGGCTCAGCCTGATAAGGCCGACTTAGCTATGGTGTAAATTAACTGAGGCGCCTCACAAGGACAGCTCCTGATAAAGACTAAAAACTTGTCTCAAGAAGCCAGCTAAAACTGACCCTGCAGTATGGACAAAAGTAAGAAGACAACTGAGCCTGCGCAAGAACAAAAGGTTACTAGCGGTGACGAAGAGGAACTATCAGCCTTCATCCCCACGACCCCCGACGACCACCACTAGGAGGCAATGCGCAAGCGCAGATGGGAGGGGCCTATGGAAATGACTTCTTAGAACTCATTTTAATACAAAGCGGGGACAGGTCATGCATATGTATAGGCGTATTACAAAACTTTATGAATATGTAATATTTTACTGTATATATTTATGGTGAGTGCCGCACTGGCGCGCGCACGATTTTGGTGGGACTACCCCCCGTGCCGCCCAGCGCTGAATAAACATACCTACTTTACAATCTCATAGATTGTGGAGTCCGGTTTCCGCAAGTCAGTTTTGGCGAGCCAGGCAGGAGGCTCTCTGCTTCACCGCGGGATCGGCTGGGGAGCGGACGCCCCTGGGCGCGCCCCGAGCATTTCCTCGGAGGGGACTCCGCTGCCAGCCGCTCACCGTGGGAGTAGACAAGAAGCTCCTGAGTCCGCGGAAAGGAAAGGTATGTTTTAGGAGAGGGGTCTGTAAGTCGTACGCGTGGCTGGGGCTGCTGGTAAATCGCACAGAGACGTCTGGCGTGCAGCATAGTCCCCGTATGGTAGGAGGGTACCCTGCACGGTAATAGGGGGGATTCGCTGACCGATAGAGCGGCCGCTAGCGATCTTGGGAGTAGATCGAGTGGATCCGAGGTTTCTGCTGTATCCCAGTGTTGGGAGCCAGGACGGACCTGCTAATGACTGGTATATAAGAAGCAGGAGAAGGGTAAGCGGACCTCCTTGCAATTGCGATTGGGTCATCTTTACGGTTGCAGCTGCTGGGTGGGAGTACAACTAGTCTGAGGAGTTGTACGTGGCATGGCCATAAATATTATCATCTGTTGCAACAATTTATTGTGTGACTGAGTGTCTGTGTTGTATGAGTGAGACGCAGCACAGCTGCGAAGCGAGTGTGGAGTCCTGATCCGCGGCTCGTAATCTCTGCGAGGAGAGCAGCCGGAGACGAACGAAGTGAATGATAAGATCGAACCTTTGTCTTTTGTGTATGAAAACATTGTAGAATTTTGTGAAAAAGCAGTATTGTATATCTAGCAAGTTCTATGATAAGAAAACCTCCGATAAAGTCACTAAGACAGTGCGGGAAGGAAAACCAGTCCCGGCACCTTATTAAAGGTTAAAAGAAAAGATCAATAAAGGGAAGATACGAAATGGGTAACACTCAAAAGGGAGTCTTGAAGAAAAGCCCCTTGGGCTGTGTGCTTGCTCATTGGAGAGATATCGTTGGGATCGGAGGGACAGAAAATAGAAAAATTCTTATTAAATATTGTAATCAATGGTGGCCACTGTATAAATTGGAAAGTGAGGCTAAATGGCCACTTAATGGATCAATAGACTACAATACTCTCCCACAATTGATGCTATTTCTAAGGAGAGAAGGGAAATGGGATGAAGTTTCATATGCAGATATGTTTTTCACCCTCCGAAACCATCCGGAGTGGCAAAGGGACTGTGGAATGGCACCACCACAGGACCCTATGGTTCTCGCACTTGAGCGAGAAAATAAAGAATTTAAAGGTAAACTGAAGCGGTGTTGCTCGGCATGCAGTATTGGACAGAGGTGTTTGAAAGCAAACAAAATTCACCAGGTGCCGGAACCAGATCTAACTGACCTGTTTAAGCCTCCCCCTCGACCACAGGAACAGGATGCGGACTCGGACGAAACTTCCACAACTTCCACCCCCCCCGGACAGCCCTGTATCTTCCCGCACCAGAAAGAAAACTGCCCCAGTAGCCTTACAGGCACCTCTTCGAGAGGCGGTGGCACCTGATGGCGGGACGATGCTAATCAAGGTACCTTTTTCCACTACTGATTTAGGGGAATGGAAAAGGGTTGCAAAAGATTATAGGAGCGATCCGATCGGTGTAGCTAAACATTTTCAGTTTATTGTGAAACAACATAACCCTGATTGGAAGGACATACAATTATTATTAGACTATATGACTGAAACAGAAAAGCAATTGATTTTAAAAACAGCAGGGAGTTTGGCTGATGAATACTATAGGACTACAGGAGGGGATGTTAAGGAATATTTCCCTCTACAAGATCCAAAATGGGATGCGAACAGATCTGCAGAAATGGTAAAACTACAGGGGTATCAGGAGTGGATTTCGAGAGGAATGGAAAAGGCTATACCCAAAACCATAAACTGGTCAGCTCTATATGCAATTAAGCAAGGTCCCTCCGAGTCCCCATCTGAATTCCTGGATCGACTGAGGGATGCAATGCGCCGTAACACACCGCTGGATCCTGGATCCGAGGTAGGAATACAACGACTAGTCTCTCTGTTTTTGGGTCAGTCCACAGGGGACATTAGGCGCAAGCTCCAGAAGCTACGTACTACAGAAAGTAGAAATTTGGAGGTGTTGCTAGATGAAGCATGGAGAGTATTTAGTAACAGGGAAGAAGCATACAAACAGGTACGAAGGAGAATAATAGCAGCTGTCAGGGAAGAGGAAGAAAGGAGGCCTAGACGAGAACCATCTCGGTTAGGCAAGGATCAATGTGCACTGTGCAAGGAATTTGGTCATTGGAAAAGGGAATGTCCAATAAACTGAATCAAGGCTTGATGCCCCTGGAGAACGATTACATCATGGTAAAGGGGGCAACTGGCCAAAGTGAAAAGGCGTATTTCTGTAAACCTTTGAAATATAAACTGGGAAAACAATGGGGAATTCACAGATCTCTATATATGCCCGACTCTCCAAAGGCCCTATTGGGAAGAGACTTGCTAGAACAATTAGGTGCAAAAATTATATTCAAAAAAGGAGAAATTTCTCTGAAAATAAAAGATCAAGAATACATTCAAATCCTAAGTTTATTCTTAACCAGTCCTTCCATAACAGGAGAAATTAGGGAGGAAGTCTTAAATCAGGTATACCCTGGGGTATGGGCTACTGATGTACCCGGAAGAGCAAAGAATGCATTACCTGTTGAAGTTAAACTTAAAAAGGGAAACCAACAACCAGTAAGGATTAAGCAATATCCCCTAAAGAGAGAAGATAGAGAAAGGATTCGGCCGATAATTGAAAAATTTTTACAATTCGGACTATTAAAAGAATGTGAGTCTAATTTTAACACACCCATATTACCAGTTCGGAAACCTGACGAGTCGTATCGTGTAGTCCAGGATCTACGGGCCGTAAACAAGGTAACTGAGGATCTCTACCCCGTGGTGGCGAATCCATATACTCTGTTGACTACACTAACACCTGAATTAGCCTGGTTTACTGTTATAGACTTGAAAGATGCCTTCTTTTGCCTCCCTCTCCATGAATCCAGCCAAAGATTGTTTGCATTCGAATGGGAAAACCCCAAAACCGGTCGCAAGACTCAACTCACCTGGACGGTGTTGCCACAAGGATTCAAAAATAGCCCTACCATTTTTGGCAATCAGCTTGCAAAGGACTTGGAATCATGGGAAATCCCGTCTGAAAAGGGAAAACTGTTACAATATGTGGATGATATCCTGATCGCCACCGAAACAGAGAACGATTGTATCACCTGGACGGTGAGTCTATTAAATTTCTTGGGGCTCCAAGGGTACCGGGTGTCTAAGAAGAAAGCCCAAGTAATACAGCGCAAAGTGATTTATTTAGGCTATGAAATTAGTGCTGGGGAAAGAACTTTGGGACAAGCCCGCAAAGAGGCAATCTGCCAAACTCTGAGACCTCGAACAGTGAAAGAGTTACGGACTTTCTTGGGAATGACTGGGTGGTGTCGGCTGTGGATTTATAATTATGGACTGCTTGTTAAACCATTATATGCCCTAATAACTACCAGCCAGGGACACTTTGAATGGAACAACGAGGCCGTACGAGCCTTTGAGAAACTAAAGAAAGCCTTGATGTCAGCTCCAGCTTTGGGGCTCCCAGATGTGAGTAAGCCATTTCTCCTCTTTTCCCACGAAAAACAAGGGGTTGCACTGGGGATACTAGCACAGAATTTGGGTCCCGATCGACGAGCAGTTGCCTACTTTTCCAAACAGTTGGATACAACTGCGAAGGGCTGGCCTGGATGCTTGCGGGCAGTCGCAGCTGTAATACTAAACATACAAGAAGCCCGAAAATTCACTCTGGGTCAGAAAATGACTGTGCTGGTGTCCCATACAGTATCTGCAGTACTGGAAGCAAAGGGTGGACATTGGCTTTCTCAACAAAGATTTCTAAGATATCAGGCTATATTGGTAGAACAGGATGATGTAGAAATAACAGTCACTAACATTGCCAACCCAGCTTCCTTCCTAGAGGGAAACACAGGAGAACCAGTGCGTCATGACTGCTTAGAGACCATTGAAGCAACATATGCAAGCCGACCAGATTTGAAAGACAGCCCCGTAGAAGACGGAGAGAACTGGTTCACAGACGGAAGCAGCTATGTCCTGAGTGGTAAAAGATACGCGGGATATGCTATTACCACTAGTCAGGAGATAATAGAATCAAAGCCTTTGCCCCTAAATACCTCAGCACAGAAAGCGGAGATAATCGCTCTAACCCGTGCCTTGGAATTGGCCCAAGGAAAAATTGTAAACATTTATACAGACTCAAGATATGCCTTCGGAGTTGTGCATGCGCATGGAGCAATCTGGAAGGAGAGAGGGTTATTAAGCTCTCAAGGGAAGAATATTAAACACGCAGAGGAAATTTTGAGACTGTTGGAGGCAGTACAACTCCCTGAGAAAGTGGCAATTATACACATCAAGGCACACCAGAAAGTGAGCTCGGAATTGGAAAGGGGAAATGAGCTGGCGGACAGAGAGGCAAAACAGGCAGCCAAGGTAAAGGTAAAAATAGAAGGGGCCTTAGTCCCTGACGGGCGAATCTCCCTAGAAGGTAAGCCAGAATATACAAAAGAAGATCAGAAGCTTATTGCAGATCTAGAAGGGTCATATAATAGAGAGGGATGGGCTCTCACCCCACAAGGGAAACTAATTATTCCCTCCTATCTAACATGGTCTCTGATAAGGGAAGAACATAGAAAAAGGCATTGGGGGGCAGAGGCCCTATATAAACAACTAATCAAAGAAATCGTAGCTAGGAATTTATACACTACTGTAAGGCAAGTGACACAGCAGTGTGATCTCTGCCTCCAGACAAATCCCAAGAATACCCCAAACCAGAAATGGGCCAAATTGGTAAAGGTAATGGGCCTGGGCAACAGTGGCAGATCGATTTTTCAGAACTCCCAAGAAAAGGGGGGTATCGATATTTATTGGTATTAACTGACACCTTTTCAGGTTGGCCAGAGGCATTCCCTACCAGGACAGCCAAGGCTCGGGAGGTAACTAGAACATTAATACAAGAAATAATACCACGTTTTGGGGTTCCAGCAACCATATCTTCTGACAGAGGACCACATTTCATCTCCAAAGTAGTACAACAAATTAGCCGCTATTTGGGCATAGATTGGCAGCTTCATACCCCATATCGCCCTCAGTCGAGTGGCCAAGTAGAAAAAATGAACCATTTAATCAAACAGCAGATTGTGAAATTGGGACAGGAAACTAACTTGGCCTGGCCTCAGTCTCTTCCTTTGGCTCTTTTGCGCATACGAACTAGGCCAAGAGCAAAGGAAGGACTGAGCCCTTTTGAAATCTTGTACGGACGACCCTATAGAGTACAGAAAGGGATGTCCACGCAAGTCGGGGATGAAATCATGACCTCCTACATGGTTGCTTTGGGGAGACAACTCAGGAAGGTTGAGAAATATGTGGTTGGGACTCGAAGCAGGGGTTTGGATGGGCCTGTACATAATATACAACCTGGAGACTATGTGTATGTAAAGTCTCTTGCAGAGAAAACTTTGGAGCCACAGTGGGAAGGACCATTCCAAGTACTCCTCACCTCCTTCACAGCAATCAAAATCAAAGAACAGAATGCCTGGATCCATCATACCAGAGTGAAGAAGGCACACAAATCTCCATGGAAGGTCACGCAAGCCCAACCGGGAAAATTATTTTTTTCACGGTCATAATTATGATTTGGGGGTGGGAAAGCACTACTAGCCAGGATAATACTAAGCAGCTTTGGTCTCAGGCTTATATCAAATATACCGGATCCATGGGGAAATTGTCTGATTTGAGAGGCTTAAACCTATCTACCATAGTCATACATGGAAGCCAGGTATACTTGAGAGGGGAATGGGAATGGGGTAACACTACAGAAATTCATCAACTCCAGGGGACTGTAGGAGAAGAAATCAAAGTGGGATGCCGAATGACTAATGGGACTACTACCTATAAAAAGGCATCCCAGATTAGTAATCGGAACATCTGTCCTATAAATGATACCACAGAAGCCTGTCCTCCAAGTAACATAACGGCCTGGGAAGGGAATTAGAATGTTGGCATAACTTCACACTAATAAGAACCACTGAGGTGGTTTGTCTCTGGGCCAGAGATAACATTGGACTCTCATTTAAATTTAGGATAAATGCTGTGGCAAGGCCTGTTGTAACGGTCACAACGGTCGCGCCGGTCACACCGGTCACACCTCATGCACTCAAGCTCAAACCTAGAGTGTATGAAGTCGGGCCGTATGTAATAAGGAATACAGGACAACAACAAATGCTATTTAACCCGGATTGGTCCCTTAAACAAGTAAAATTGCAAATGCAGAACAATGTCTCAGAAATTCAACCGGCCTGTTCTCCTTTTTTTGCAAACCTCTTACGAGGGGTGGACTACCTGGCTGCATAAAAGACGAATATCAAGAGACTTAACTGGTATTTTAGGTACAGGGTTAGGGGTCCTAAATAGCATTGACGCAGAGGTAATAATGAATAAATTGGCTGCCTCTACTACTGAGCTGACAAAATTACACCAGCCTTTACGATCTTCCCTATTGGCTCTGGGAACCCATCAGTGGCTACTGTCAAAAGTGTTACCTGATTGGGAAAGAATAAACAGAGGAGACCATGAGATAATCATGAATTCACTCGGTGGGCTCCAAAATAATGTTTCTCTAGCTCTCAGCTGTATTCAGGCACAATTGTGGATGCAATCAGTAACTGCTTCAGTCCTAAGAGAGGGTGAAGAGGGAATCTTCCCCACTGAAATTCGGAAAATAATCTGGGACAATGCAAATGACTTCGAAAAGAAACTTCAGTCTTGGTGGAACTTAGTGAATTTTACTTATGATCCTGCTACAAACACAGTCGAAGCTTTTGTATTAACTATTAGCAAAGCTACAGTATATATGATCCACCCTATTATAGCATTAGGACTGAATCACAACAAGACCCTACTTCACCCTTTTGAACATAGGGCATGGGCTCGAAAAACAGGGAATGAATGGCAAACTGTAGATTTAGAATCTTGCATTGTACGAGAACAACAAGGATTCATTTGTGAGAATAATGCTATCGATACTCAAGATATTTGTCTTGACGCTGATCAGAAAGTTTGTCATTTTGAAATTCGCCCCAATGCTGACCTTAAAACCATATTAATATACACTGGCAAAGGTTGCGTATGTTTGAGAACTACTTGTAGTTTTATATCTGTAGGGGACACGAAGGTAGACACTAAAAATCACTCAAATTTTTGCATTTGCAATTTTACTAAAATCATTGGATGTGACTTTAATTATATAGCTCCAGTTATATCCCATCAGGTTCTTAGATCTAATTATACATTATTCCATGAATTGATACCTACATCCCTCGGGATGGATTTAGCTCGAACGAAGGAATTACTACAACATCACGATTTAACACAAATACTAGAAGAAGTTAAAAACAATGGAAAGGAGACCTTGATAACGGTGCATCATGACATAGACAAAATAAAAAAGGTTCTGAAGTGGGTAAAAAAGGATGGAGAACACAAATGGTGGGAAATACTTTTCGGATGGTCGCCCACTGCTACAGGTATTCTTAATACCTTATGTCACCCTATTGTTGTTCTCCTAATTCTAGTTTTTATTAGTATTGCTTTATCTGCAATACTGTATGTTTTAAATTGGCGAATGATAAAACAAATAAGACACTTGAGGTATGACTATCAGCACCGACAACAAATTGAAACAGGCAGAAATCTTATAAAGGACCTGGAGAAGAATGGGATAATATAAAGAAAATTAGTATAGGGTTTAGTATAGAGTAAAAGAATTTACTAACTTTTTAGAAAAGGGGGGACTGAGACAAGGGATTAAGGAATTTTAGTAGTTGAATGATTAATAGTAGTTAGAAGATTGAATCAGTAGGTAGGGGCTTGATACTTTGTTCCTCACAAGGCCGGCTCAGCCTGATAAGGCCGACTTAGCTATGGTGTAAATTAACTGAGGCGCCTCACAAGGACAGCTCCTGATAAAGACTAAAAACTTGTCTCAAGAAGCCAGCTAAAACTGACCCTGCAGTATGGACAAAAGTAAGAAGACAACTGAGCCTGCGCAAGAACAAAAGGTTACTAGCGGTGACGAAGAGGAACTATCAGCCTTCATCCCCACGACCCCCGACGACCACCACTAGGAGGCAATGCGCAAGCGCAGATGGGAGGGGTCTATGGAAATGACTTCTTAGAACTCATTTTAATACAAAGCGGGGACAGGTCATGCATATGTATAGGCGTATTACAAAACTTTATGAATATGTAATATTTTACTGTATATATTTATGGTGAGTGCCGCACTGGCGCGTGCACGATTTTGGTGGGACTACCCCCCGTGCCGCCCAGCGCTGAATAAACATACCTACTTTACAATCTCATAGATTGTGGAGTCCGGTTTCCGCAAGTCACCCACAGATACAGAGAAAGACAAATGGGAAGAAATACTGAAGGGCATCAAGCCCTCATACGTAAGTTAAGAGGCATAATCAGAGAGGAGCAGAGAAAGCCACAAAAGAGGGCAGAGCAGCCAAAGTCCCACAGGCCTGTACAAATACACGGAAAGTGTTTTGTAAGTCCCAGGAAAGTATGTGATGGTGATGGTACCAGGAAATGTACAGTAGGAGAAAAAGCAAAACAAGCAACGGGACGATATCAAGGATTTACTAAAGAGCAGGAAACTTCCAGCACTATTTTCCCTGCCCATTCCAGCAACTGCTCTGAGATAACTGGGCAGACACCCTGCAGCGGGAGCTGTGGCTGTGTGAGGTTGTCTCTACACACTGCACAAGGCTCTTACCTGCTTGTGCATAAAGCCTTCAGGCATTGGATGGTCTCTTGTCTGCATCATGTACTATGTGACCTGCGAGGAAGAAAATCAGCGAGCTGACAAACTTATGGAACAAGACACCTCCTCTCTTTCCTCCAGAGCTCTTAGGTAAGGCGATGATGAGGCCCTCAGCACCCACGATCACACCAAGATTCCACCTTAATGGACTTTCAAAAGACGGTACGATAGGTTGTTTATGCAGGAAACCACCAGACTGAATTCCAATACAGCCAATATTCACACTGCTATCAATCGCCCCCCCTACTCACAAGAATCCCTCAGCTCAATCCCAAACACCTCCTCCCACCATCTCCATCTCAGGAGAGATCTTTAAGCCCCCAAGCAAACCACTGCCTCATCGCATCGTGAGCAACCTGCCCTGATCCTCTTTCTTCTTCCCTCCCGCCCTGGCCATACCACCCTGAGCTGGTATTTTGTTCCCTCCTCACACAACCAGACCACATACAGACACAGTACTAATCCTGCGTTTGAAAATGTCTGCGGTCACCAGGGACCAGTCTTCCCCAGCCTCACCACTGTGTCGTGGTGAGCATCACTGAGGTAGCCGTCATCCATTCTCCTTACACCCTGGGACCAGGATGGCCACCCCGCTGGACACACTGGGAGAACAATCACGTGGAGAGGAAAGGGGTTGCCATTGGACCGTGAAAAAGCCCAGGGCTGAACCAGTTTCTCCAGGTGCTACAGTTCTTGGCCTGACCCCAGGAGTAACCAGTCCTGAGGAGCCACGGGGCAAACTGCAAATACTATCTGTTGGTCAGTTATTGCAGTATGTTCGGTATGATTATACCCGTCAAATTCAAACTCAGTAGGAAGAGGAAGAACACAGGAAGGTTAAGAACACTTGAAACACGCAGAGCTCCATGTCTGTGGGGCTGCGCTAGGAGAGCCAGGAAGAGCGTGGAGCAGCAACGAGCCTTGTGGCTTTCTGGACACTATGACAGACACTCAGCAATGATGCCCACGCGATCAGCTGCTCACCCTGCAGCACCTTTTCCTCCTGGAGCCTTTTCAGGTCTCCAGCAGAGTGGCGAGGCCATCAGGACCGAAGCTCTGCACCCAGCTGTCAGGAACAGACAAAATCATCAGCACACACAAAAACCCCACGCACTTTTGCACGGCCTCCACCCTTCCTCACCTCTACTCAGCCATAGCGCAGTTCCCAAGGTCAAAGCTCCCAGTTTCTCACTGATAGCCCTGGTTTTGTCCAGCGTCCCAGCCCACACCCTTCCCCACCTCACCTGATGGGGCTGCTGCTCAACCTTGCTGCTCCAAGGGGCTCTTTACGGGAGCTGTCTGTGGGTTTACCCACGGGTACCTGAAAGAGCGAGCAGAGCCACGTCTGTCCCTCTTTTACAGGACGTCCTCTTTTGCCTTCAGCGTGGCTGTGCTGGTGTCACGCTGTACAGCACAGCACCTTCAAACCCATACTGCAAGCAAAGTATCCCTCTCTCTAGAAGACCCAGTCTTCTCTTCCTACCGTTTACGTTTAACGACATGAGGTATTTAAATCCCATTTGCTGCTCTTCTGCCTACAAGAGGGCTAGCACTTCATTGTGTGTTCCAAGAAATCCATCTTATATTCTGCTTCCAAGAAGCTGTCATTTGGGCCAGTTTATGGCTCCGGGTTAAGAAGGCTAAAGCCAAGGAATTTCCCTAAAATCTTTACCTTAAACTAGCACAGCTACAAGTCCTGAGATGTCATAGATGCCCAAATCACTCAACCACTTTTTTCTTTTTAAACCAGAAGCTACCTTTGAAAATAATGAAGGAAGTGTAGCAATTTCCCTGTCAAGAGAAGAAGCTGGCACTTGTCCATCTCCTGGTATTCTGGCAATAAGTTTCTGTTGAACAGGAGGGTCTTCCTCGAGTATGATGAGTATCTTGAATTAGAAAGGAAGTCATACGCTTTTGTGAATGACTTCTGTTTGCTTTATAGGAAGACAAGTTGCTGCACTATGCCTGTGTGTCTCAACATCGGCTGGGGAATGTACCGATCGTACCAGAAACTTCTGCTGCCTGGCCCAAGCGGAGGATGACAGCGGGGGTAATTGTCATCCCCTGATACCCTCATCTGAGTTGTAGCTCAAGTGGAACGATACTACTGTTACTGAAACCTTGAGAGTTTTGACGGATGGCTGAAGTCAATCATCTAGCAACCCTATAAACAAGTGAGACCCTTTGAGCTCTCCTGGACCGCAGTGGGCTGCGCCCACAGTCTCCCTCTGAGATGAACGCTCATCAGAGTTTGTAAACTCTCGAGTTTGCGATATTCGGAGGACTGTCGCTGGCTGGCACGGGACCTAGGCTGCAACACTCCTCGAGGCTCAACCCTGTGCCCATTGAGAAATGCCAAGACATTTTACATGAGTATTTCACTGAATTCGAGGGGGATTTTTAACAGGTATATCTTTGTATATTTATCTATCTTTGCATCCGTGTGCGTGTGTGTTTGTACCCGCTAGCAAATATAGTCTGCTAAAATCTTATGATTTATCTTAAGATCGTGAATGATCCTCCGACTGCAGCTAAACACATGTAGTCCCTTAGACATAAACCATTGTCCGAGTCTGAGACTAAGATTGGATCCAGCTGGGTCTTCTCTGAAGCTCGTGACTCAACGGGAGGGTCTCCCTTAATCTTTCTGTCCTTGGCCTCTCTATAAATCGTCCCAACTCAATTGTAACACGATACCCTGCTTTCGGCTGGGATAGAGGTAATTTTCTGGCTAATAGCCGGTATAGTGCTGTGTTTTGGATTTAGTATGAGAATAATGTTGATAACACGCTGATGTTTTAGTTGTTGCTAAGTAGTGTTTACACTAGCCAAGGGCTTCTCAGCTTCCCATGCTCGTTTCCTTTGTGCGCTTCATCTGTGGAGTAAGTGACAGAGGGAACCTTGCCATCGAACTCTGCTAAGTCATGCTGTTATCAATTTCTATTAAGATCACTTTCTGCTGATAGCTTCGACAGTGATTCCTTGAGCGGCCTCTAAACCGCTCATTCGTGATAGGCAGGAGCAGGCCCCTGGCTTCTGCAGGTGCACGTGAGGTCACTGGTGACCCAGTAGGTGGTAGGGCAGAAGCAGGGCCCTGGCTTGCGAAGGTGCTTTTGAGGTAACTGTTGTCCGAGCATGCGATTGGGAATGACAGGACTCCTGGCTCGTGCAGGTGCTTGCGATGTCACCGGTGGTGAGGATGTTTCAGACCAGGCGCAGGCCCCTGGCTTGTGCAGGGGCTTGTGATGTCTCTGGTGCAATGGTAGTTTAGAGGGCAGCAACAGGCTGCTGGCTTTTGATGGTGCTTGTGAGGTCATAGGTGGCTGAGTGTGTGAAAGGGCAGGAGCAGGCCCCTTGCTTGTGCGGGCACTTGTGAGGTAACTCGCGGCTGAGTAGCTGTTTGGGTATGAAAGGACACCGGGCTGTGCATCTGCTTCTCACGTTCCCTTTGCCTGGGCAGCTGACTGGCTATGACGAGTTACCTGGCTCGTGCAGGCGTTTGTGAGGTCATGAGTGGCTGAGTAAGTGATAGGGCTAGAGATGCTGCATGATCCTAGTAGGTGATAGGACAGGAAGAGGACCCTGCTTTGTGTAGGTGCTTGTGATGTCACTGGTGGCTCTGTGGCTGATTGGGTATGAGAAGTCACCTGGCTTATGCGGCTACTTGGGATGTCACTGGTGGCTACCTGTTAGGGCAGGCACAGGCCCCTGCAGGGTTCAAGTGCTGGTGATTTCACTGGCGGCTCTGTAACTGTTATGGCAGGAGCATGCACTGTTGCGAAGCAGTGGAATGCACCTCACTCAAAAGAGAGGGGCAGCGATATGTTTTACTGAGGTAAAATAATAATTTGACAGAGTTCAGGAAGTTCGATGGAATTTAAGAAAGTTTAACAGTGCTCTGACAAGGTTCAGCAAGCTTGATGGCAAGGTTCACCTTACTAATTACTGCATGGAAGAAACATGCAACGGAAAATCGAGTTAGAATGATTTACGTAGAGACTGGAGATGCAAAGAGTAAAGAGGACCTGCACAAGCCAGGTTCTCACGCCTGCCCTATCAGCTACTGAGCCACCCGTGACATCATAAGCATGTGCAAGACCAGGATTCACTCAATGTCCTATCAGCATTCCCGCCACCAGTGACATAAGACCTGAACAAGCCAGGTTCCTGCGCCTCTCCTATGAGCTTCTAAGCCACCAGTGACATAAACACCTGCACAAGGCCGTTTCCTGCCCCTGCTCTATCAGGAACTGTGCCACAGCTGACATAAACACCTACACAAGCTTAGTTCCTGCACATGCCCAATCAGGAACCGTGCCACAAATGACCTCGGAAGCACCTGCATGAGCCAGGTTCCAGCACCTGCCCTATCAGGTACTAAGCCAGGCGTGACATAAACAGCTGCACAAGCCACGTTGCCGCACTTGCCATATGAGATGCACAGTTCACCAGTGACATCAAACAGCAGCATAAGCCTGGTTCCCACGCCTGCAATATCAGCTCATGTGCCAGGCGTGACATCACAAGCCCCTGCACAAGGCAGCTTCCGTTCAATGCCCTATGAGCATTCCTGCCACCAGTGACATCACAGGCACCTGCCCAGTCACGAACTGTGTCGTAACTGACATCACAAGCCCCTGCACAAGGCAGCTTCCGTTCAATGCCCTATGAGCATTCCTGCCACCAGTGACATCACAGGCACCTGCCCAGTCACGAACTGTGTCGTAACTGACATCACAAGCCCCTGCACAAGCCAGCTTCCGTTCAATGCCCTATGAGCATTCCTGCCACCAGTGACATCACAGGCACCTGCCCAGTCAGGAACGGTGTCGTAACTGACATCACAAGCCCCTGCACAAGCCGGGTTCCGTTCAATGCCCTATGAGCATTCCTGTCACCAGTGACATCACAGGCACCTGCACAGGCCAGGTTCCTGCACCTGCCCAGTCAGGAACTGTGTCGTAACTGACATCACAAGCACCTGCACATGGGCACCAGCAGCCCATCTCGTCCCTCCTCCCAGAGCCACCTCTGGCCAGGAGGAGCTCAGAGAGACCTTCGAGAGACACTGACCGCTCTGCTGGCCCACCCACCTGCCCACAGGCCCCTCCAGGAAGAGCTTTAATCCCTGTTCAGCTGTTGGGATTGCCTTGGAAAAACAACACTCACTTGGTACCAACAGGCTGAAAAGCCAAAGCCAGAATTAAAAACACGTGTTGAACTTGCATATGTAATTCATGGGGTAGTTTTTCTCTCTACGTGTAGAGTCCATTGGTGGAAACTGGTAACTGGCGGGACTGGTAAGAGCGCAAGTGTTGCGCATCCAGGGAGCCCCTGGCACTCGGGCTGGCACCTTTTGGGCCATGAAGCCCTCCGAGGACCCAGGCAGCAGCGCCTGCGGAAAACGCAGGCAGCTGCCTGCAGCTGCCTGCCTGCAGAGGGGCCGCCTTTCACCGGAACGAAACTGAGGGACAAGGAGCCCCCAGGGCCCGGCGGCCGCTCGTCCCATCCCCGCCAGCCCCACAGCCACAGTGCCACCGCAGACCAAAGCCAGGTACGGGGTTGTGCTTGGGAGGGGACCACGGCGCAGCCTCCCCGGCCCCTGCCCCGACGGGACACCGCCTAGTCAGGAGAAACGCCCGAGCCGGGACTGGAGGGAAACGAGAGGTGCCGGGGCAGGAGGGACTGGGGGGCAGGCAAAGGCTGGGGCAAACCGGGACCCCAGCTGGGCAGGGCAAAAATATCTGCTCCAAGCGGGGCGGGGGCAGGGGCAGAATGACATGCCCCATGGGGGGCCAGGGGCACAAAGAGATGCCCTGACCAGGACAGGGACAAACCAAATGCCCAGACAGGGCGGGGCAAAACTAGCCACCCCAATTTGGGCAGGGGCATAAAAGGCCACCTGAGCAAGGCCACAGTAAAGCCAGGTACCCTGTGTGGGGAAGGGGCAAAACGAGCCTCCGCAAGCAAAAGAGGGGAAAAACTCAGCCGTCCCGAGAGGGACATGAGGAAAGCAAGGCACCCAAGCAAGGCTGTGCCCAAACTGGATGCCTCAAGCAAAACATGAAAAGAGAAAAGCCTCCCCGAGTGGAGCAGGGGCAAAACTAACTGCCCTGAGCTGAGCAGGAGTACAACTAATTGCCCTGAACAGGACTGGGGAAGAGCAGATGCCGCGAGTGGGGCAAGGGCCAAACCGAGCAGTTCAAGCGTGGCAGGAGTTACAACCAGCTGCCTCGTTGGGGCAGGAGCAATACTCACTGCCCTCCGGGCGAGACAAGGGGCTAAACCAGATGCTAAAAAGGCACCCCCAAACGCTTTTCAGAGCTCCAGGGTGAGAGAGCGGCTGGGTGGGGGCCTGGCAGCCAGCCAAGGTCCACCCAGCACGGTTGCTGAAGGTGCTTCTTTGGTAGCTCTAGTTCAGAGTCAGCCTGTGGTTGAATCTTGGGGGGCAGATAAAATTTATTGGAAATGAAGCTGTAAGCGATCAGGTGCTTTGCTACATGAGTCTCACGGACACAGTTCCTGTACCTGGGAAGAGTGGAAAAGAAACCCTCGGCAACCCGAATGTTCCAGCCAAAGCTGTGAACAGGCACGCTTACAGCCCGGGGCAGGTTTTTATTCATCCGGCTGGTGCGGCTCAGGGAAGAGGCGGGAGCTCTGCCAGCGGACGTACGGCCCTTCGCCGGCAGCGTGTGGGGAAGCCCAGCGGCTGCCGGCTACCGGAGCTGCCCGGGCTGCGGCAGCTGCGTGGTCACGTGGCTCAAGGGGACACGTCCCCGTGCGGCCCCATGTCACAAAGGGGCAGTCATGCGGCACCCGCCCGGCGCTTGTGAGCTCACCTGGCCAGGGCTTGGTATCCTGAGGAGCGGGTCAGCGAAAGCTAGTTGGGCTGAGCTGGCCTTCGGGATAACTCGGCTCCTTCCTTTGCTACTTGCGTGCCTACTTTTTCCCAACCATTTATCGTTTACTGCCCGCTTCTCTGCAACTCCCACCCTCTTTCAAAGGTGATTATGATTTGACTTTCAGGACAGATCATAGAGTAGGTAGATACGGGATAAAAGTATCGGCTGGTCTATACCTTCCGAGCTCTAGGCTTAGCTATTACACCTTTATAGGCTGGCCAGGGCTATGGGCAGAGTTTCTACTTGCTAATTCTTAGTTCTTTGCCATATCCTAGGACAGGGAAGTAGGGGGGTGGCAGTGTAGTCTGAGGCGTTGGGCTCAGCCTAGAATGACAAGAAGCCCACCCTGACTGATGCGGTAGGAAGGGAGACAGAAAAGGAGCACGGCAAAGGCAGCCGTTAAAGCAGCGGCTGAAAGCCAGTCACTCCTGCATACAAGGTGGGCAAGCGTGGGCTGGAGAGCCAGAGGGCTCTGCTGCTAACGCTAGCCACAGGTAAGCGGCAGCTCCTCCTCAGAGAAGGTGACATGCAACGCAGTCTTTCAAAAGGGCCTTGGTAATTGCTGTCAACTGGAGTCCTGTGACAGGGTCAGTAGGGCCATCAGCCTGCAGCTCTGCAGCAGTTACAGGTACCGCTGGAACACTTTGGATAGCGGATGCTGTTGTGCAGGTTGTGCTTGGGGGGGTTTAATCGTTTTATTGAGCTACAATTATTTCTTTGCCATCAGGTGACGGGATTGGCGCTGATCGTCTCTTTCTGGAGCGCGTCCTGACATCCTTTGTCATCCCAAACTTTCCCCTCTGTTCCTGAGAGGAGCGATGGCTGCAATGGGGAATGACTCCCGTGAGTAACGGCTTCACCAGCAGGCTTGGACTTTGTGAATCCCTAAAGGCAACGGACGTGGCTGGTGCTCCATCCCTGAACGTGGATGTGCTGACAACCTAGAGTGAATTCTGGGGTGTTTCCTGAGAGCAGCCAGACTTACCCAGGCGTTTTCAATTCGACACAGGAAAATGCATTTTGTCACTCCTCTGCCGCTATGTGCAAGACTTTGAAAGATGACATCGCTCGTAGAAAGATCTGACGTCAGTAGGGTTACTTTCTGTGCTAGGGACTTGCTTGTTTTCATCAAGTTACAATCGGGAAAAGGGAAGACTTGCCCTGATAATCCAATTCAAGACTCTAGAGGGAAAGGAAGGTAGCCCGAGGCACAGAAATCAGAGTGTGGGTTTGTTGGACTTTCAGCAAAGTAAGCAGGGGAACAGACTATTTTCCAAAACTGTTTCTTGCGATGGCAGTGTTAGGCTTCCCCCGATGTTTCTGTGTTGGAGGTTAGAGCTGGTTGTCCTGGGTGCTCCTGTACAGAACTCGACTTTTCAAATAGGCTTTCAGGCAACAATATCATCTCATCTCTTTTCAAATGTCATTTCCCTGCAGTCACTGCCGAGGGAATGGCTCCGCCACAAAGGATCCTCTGTCCCCCGGAGAAGATTTGCATGGAGTGGCAGCAAAGACAGAGAGCTGGAGCAGGACTCCATAACCTGGGCAATACCTGCTTCCTCAACTCCGTCCTGCAGTGCCTGACGTACACTCCCCCTCTGGCCAACTACCTGCTCTCTCGTGCGCACGGCCAGTCGTGTGAGTACTTTTATGAACTTCTCCTTGTAAATTTGTCGGGCACTTCCCAAGGATTCCCAGAATCTGGAATTTGATTTAGGAGAAAAGCAACCCTTCTTTGTCAGCCCCCCGAGTTGGTGTTCTTTGAACTCTCAAGCTAGAAGCCTCTTGTCCTACCCCGGTGTGTTCATCTTCAGAAAGGCACCGCTTTCTAGCCCCGGGTCTCGGGCCCTTTTCCTGCACGTTAAACTCTCTTTGCTTATTGCACAGAAAACTTCTGTCAGTTAAGCATCCCTCTGAAGACAGTTTTCTATGCACTAAAATGTCCCGGGCTTGTTGGCACATTGGCACCTTGGCAGAAGAGTGGAGACTGTTCTTGTAACTTCAAGATCTCCGTTAGGTTTGCCATTGCTATGGTACTTTGCTAACCTGAGAAGCTTGCTTCCCTCCCTCCCTCTTCAGGTCGTCAGCAAGGCTTCTGCATGATGTGCATAATGGAAGCGCACGTTAACGAGGTCCTGCATTCTTCAGCCAGTGCCATCCAACCTAAGGCTGTCATCCAGGTCCTCAGAAGTAAGTCATTTCAGGTGCTTTTACACGTTTCTTCCCTTCTTGTCAGAGAGAACTATTAACAACTTCTGTCTTAGGAATAGGAGAACATTTCCAGCCTGGCATGCAGGAAGATGCCCACGAGTTCTTAAGCTACACTATCAATGCCATGCAGAGAGCTCGTCCGAGTGGAAGCAGCGAGTAAGCACAAGCAAATTACCTTTGCAACGTTCCTGAGCCCTCTGGACTCCTTGATGTTCTCCCGTCAAGGAAACCCTATGCCCAGAGTTTTCACACAAAGCAAAACTCTTGGAGGAGATAACTCTCTGCCTTACGATTTGTTTCCAGCTTGGGCATCTCTTCTCAAGAAACTACCATCGTCCATCAAATATTTGGGGGCTTTCTGAGATCCAGAGGTACTTTTTAAAAATATTACCGTCCTTAGAATGATCTCTGGCTCCTTCTCTCTTTGTGGTAAACAAACTTCTAGTTTCTAGTATGCAGCAGTATGTCCAGTGCCTCTAAAGTAGTATGTGTTGGTTGTTGAAACGGGCAGAGTTAGTCTCCTTCCCAACCTGAGAAGCATTTCTCTTTGCCTTCCAGTAACGTGCTTGAGCTGCAAAGCCGTTTCCGACACCTACGAAGCATTCCTTGATATTCCTTTGGATATCAAGGTAAGATGGTTTGAAATTGTGGTGCACAATGTTTCAAGACCCCTGCAGGGGGCCTAGTTTATCTCCAGTAAGCTCTGTTGATTTAAAACTGTGGGCTGTTACCACGCAAGAGCTTGGTGCTGGATGGGGAGGGAACCGGGCTTCTGGGCTCCTTCGGTGGAAGTCCTGTAAACGGCCTCCCCGTGCTGGGTGTCAGCTGGGCAGAGAGTAAGGATGGCATCTACAGCCCTGATGACACTGCCATACCACCCTGCTTTGGACTACCTCAATTCGCCTCTGATTGCTGCTCGGATGGCTTTGATTGCTTTTGCTATTTTTGACCATGCGTACCACAGGCAACTCTGGTACCGCCCAGGGGTAGCTCTTTCTTGGGATAAGGCTGGCACCACACGGGTAGCTATTTCTTGGGATTTTGGGTTTCCAGGAGCTTAGCGCTCTCCTTTCTTTCTCATCCAGGCAGCCTCATCTGTCACTGAAGCTCTGGAAGACTTTTTCAAACCTGAGCAGTTGGATGGTGAAAATGGCTATAAATGTAGCAAGTAAGATTATTACTAAAGACATCTTCATAGTAGATACTGGGTTACGGTATTGCATGTCCGGGAGCCCTAGTTACATTTTGACTTAATTGAGAAACACAGTCATGAGACAGCCTGGGTTTTTTCTTTTTTTTTCTTTCCCATACAACTAATCCACCCGAGTCATCCGGAACTTGGAAAATAATGCACTTGTTTCTAACACGGGTAATTTTTTTCCCTTCTGCCTGAGTATTTGGAAAGCTTTGATGCGAATTTTCTTCCTGGCATTGTCTGCCCTGGAGGTGGTCAACCTTCCTAGCTATGAAGTTGCCCGCTGAACTACCCCCATGGCCAGAAGGGAGAAGACACGTCCCATACGCAGCGGTGAGCTGAAGCGAGGAAGAGCTCTGGACAGTGATTTGGCAACAGCAGCTGCCTTGAGAAAGCAATCAACAGTTTCATTTCCAAGGCTTTTTGGATGCTTGCGTCTCTGTCCAGGAGACCGCAGTCCTCGGAGCAATAGCAGCCCCTGCCGGCTCTCTGAACAGTGTCGTTCCTAGTTCTTGTAAAGACTGTAGACTGCTGCTCTCCAAAGTGAGCCACCCTAGACCGAAGCTACCTTCCGTGAGAGCGTACGGACTTAAGGGGTCTGAAATGCAAACCTGCGCATACGATAGTTGGGCAAAACAAGCCTTTACGCAACCATACGTGGATGGGGGGTGAAGCAGGGAGAAGATTGGTTGCAACAGTTGGGTCTGTGCTTGTTTTCAAGGTGTGAACAGCTGGCCACTGCGTCCAAGAGGCTTGCGATACATCGCTCCTCCAATGTCCTGACAGTGTGCTTGAAGAGATTCGATCCTTTCTCTGGCAGAAAGATTAGCAAGGTATGTATACAAGTGCACTGCAACTTTGTCTGCTTGGAAGGAGACCTTTCCCGAAGGAGAACCCTTTTTTGGAAGTTGTTAACGTCTGCACACGATGGCTATCGAGTGCAGCTGCCTAAGAAAAATCAATGCAATAGCTCTGGTAGCTGTGCCTTGCTCTTTCCCTTGTGGCAAGAGGAGAGTTCCAATGTGAAGATAAGCACTCCGCTGTGCTCGTAAAGAGCTGGTTTGGCCGAGAACAGTTTTCTGTCACTTCAATGACGAAATGGCAATGCCTTTTTTTGATGAACCGAGAAGATCTATTTCTATACCTCTAGCCTGTGTTTGGTGGCAAGGTTTCCTCAGGCTGCTTCCTAAAGACTCTCAGGATAACTTTTAGTCTTCTCGGTCTCTCTTTAGCTTGTGCAGTATCCGGAATATTTGGACCTTGGTGCATACATGTCTCAAGCGGCTGGAGAACCACTCCTCTACTCCTTGTATGCTGTCCTGGTACATGAAGGTTCCAGCTGTCAGGCAGGACACTATTACTGCTTCGTGAAGGTAAAAGTCAACTCTGCGATTTGCGTTGGCGCATGGTGTCCTTCAGTGGTGTTCTCTCTGTGTTTTTGTTTTAAAAATCCTGCAGTTCATCTAAAGATAGCGTTGCCTTTCTTTGCAGGCCGGCGATGGACGGTGGTACAAGATGAATGATGACTCTGTAGGTCTTTGTGACATCAAGACGGTTCTCCGCCAGCGTCCGTATTTACTCTTCTATGCCAGGTAATAACAAGTGTGGAAGGGTGTTCCGAATACACTCCCTCTCCTGTTACTGATCGTGGTGGTGTTGTTCTCCTGTGGTGGGTTTTGCTTTCTGTCCTAGGAGAGAATGACTGTTTGTCTAGTTAAGTTCTGTCTGTTCTGCAGTTTGCCCGCTCCTTTCTTCTCCCTCCTTGTCTGGCACTAAACTCTTGCGCTGGTGTAAGTTGCTGGCTGTCTGCTCTCTGAGACTGGCTAGCTGCGAAAAGAGGCGAAATGGAGGTCCGAGAGGGTATAAAGATGAGTTACTGCTCTGAAAGGGACAGACGTGGCTGGAAGACCGTGATCTCATTTCCAGCTTCTAGTGCTGGTTCAGGCTTCTGCGTGTCACACCAAGTGCTGCCAGACAATGAAAGGATGAGACTGAAGGCACGAGGAGGCTGCGAGAACAACCCTAGACTAAGATCACTGTTGTTTCTCCAGGCACCATGATCTGAGCCCTGGAGCAGGTGCTGAATGCCAAGAGACAAAGAGCACTTTTGGGGCAAAGCTGGATCAAGTGCAGAAGAGTCCATTTTCTGGCGTCACCGTGGGACTGAGGAATCAAGAAGGTGGAGAAAATATGCAGAGGACCCAAAGGAAGAGACAAGCACGGGACTCTGCAGGAACTCCCCCTCAGCGCTGCGGCAGGAAGAGAGCGCGCTCTGACTCTGAGCAGGGGGGGAAGCTGAACAGAAGCCAACCAGACTGTCGCCTCCCAGCCCGAGGCGCACTCGCCACGCAGAAACGCAGAAGCGCGCTCACCGTCAGCCGGCGCCTGGCAGTGGGAACCTGTGCAGCTCTTCCCACAGGGAGAGAAACAGCCCCCGTGAATGGCAGAAGCTCCAGAGGGGAAAGCGTGCACGGCTTGAGCGGCCACAGAGCAGACACGCAGCCTGGCTCGGTAGGTGAGCAGCAGCCGGGGAAATACTCACTTGGACAACATGCGCTCCCACCAGTGCCGGTTCACCCAGAGCCTGCAGGCTCTGGCCAGGCACCTGGAAAACAAACGTGCAGAAAGAGGAAACACGCCTGTGCAGAGGGGGATGAAAGTGCACCCAAAAGAAAGCGGTGAAAGGCAGAAGCGAGCATTCTGGTGATGCAGAATTGAAAAAGAAATGCAAGAAAGTGAAGAAGAAAAAGAAATCCAAAGAGAACTCCGGAGAGGAGGACTAAAAAGTAAGCATTTGCAGCATCACCAGCAAATGTTGCCTCACTCTTTGCCACGTGTTTCAGGTGCATGGCTTATGGACAGAAGCGTTCAGTACTTGTGACGGAGCTTGCCATCACAACCTGCAATTTACCATCAAAGGCCGCAGACAAACATTATCATAAGAATGCTAATCATCAAACTTGACGTTTGGGATCGAAACAATAAAATTGCATCATAACCAAACCCAGTCCTAAGTGGTGCTTCTGATTTTTGTAGAGAGTTTGACCATGTGAGAAAGAACAGACGGGTTTGGGGTTTTTTTGAAATTTTTTAACTCGAGACTTCCTTCATGAAAGCACCCGTGTGATCCAGAAGGGTGGAAGCTTTCTACACCTACTGAGCATATTAAATTAGCATGCAGAGATCTCAGGGAAAAAAAATGACCGGGAACAGAGCATCTTCAGCGCTGCTCGATTAGAGGCTCGGGTCGCCTTTGTGTGATTCATGTTGTCTTCTCCAGCTACTCAGCCACCAGGAACATCACAAGCACCTGAAAAAGCAACGGGCTAGTTCCTGCCACGAATGACATCACAGGCACCTAAGCAGGCCATGCGTCTTTTCCTATCCAGCTGCTACTCAGTCATAAGTGATATCACCCGCATCTGCACAAGTGATTTAAAAACTCCTACCCTATCCATTGCTCAGCAGCAAGTGACACCACAAGTACCTGCAGCAGAAGCCAGGTTCCTGCTCCTTCCCCGTCAGCTGCTCAGCCACCAGCGTCTTCACAAGGACCTGCACCCTCACTTTCCACATGCCATCTTTGTCACCTCCATCTCTACCTTGTCTCCTGTCTCTCCGGGCTCTTCTCTCTGCCAGGCACTTTCCTCAGTCACTCCATGACCTCCCAAGGCCTTTTCCTGTTATTGTGCTTCTGTGGCAGATGTTACCTTGAAAGCACTGTCCCAGCCACGTGACCTGCACCTATTTCTCTTCTCCCTCTGCTTCGTGCTCTGGCTGTTTGATGCATTTTTTGACCTCGGAGGCCCTTGTACCCTGGATCCCTCCTGCTGTTAAACCCTGCTCCTGCAAGAGAAGGGGCAATCAGTCAGTGTCTCCTCCATGGCATCTCACCTGCATCTCTCTGACATGCACATCTGGCGGGAACTGTCACCATCAGCCCCAGCTGTGCGTGAAGTCTTCTCCTGGCACAGGCGCAGCTCTGGGTGTGCTTGGTGTGGAACACGGCTCCTGAAGGAGAAGAGCAAAACTCAAAGTTGCTCCTGGGCAACGTCCTGCTGGGAGAGCTGATTTGAAGGCAGGTGTGCCGCAGGTCCTGAGGCTGGTCCAGGGGTGCTCCCTGTCCCCCAGCTCGGCCACAGCTCCCACATCTGGCTCCTTCCAGCAGGATTCTGGAAAGCCCGTTCCCAGCTGTGAGCGCCAGGCCAAGGGCACGGGGCAGAAACAGCCCCCACCCCCAAGGGCCCCAGCACCCAACTGGCCTCTGCCCCCAAACTACTGAAACTTCCAAACGGGCTCTCCCTCTAACTGAATTACCTTCAGTTTTCAGAAAAGAAACTGTATGCTTCCAGATTAGGTAGCGTGAGTAAGATTTTTAGAGGGCGATTTGGGCTCCAACTCCAGAACAAAAGGATTTCCATTACACAATCTCAGCCACCTCCTCCATGATCCTCTTGTCAGTGACCCACAAAAACTGTGTTGTAGAAAGTCTAGTGGCTATTAAAAAGCATCCTCTCCTCCCCCCCAATCTTTGTTTCCCTTATATCCTCAGACTACCGCAGTAATTATCATACTGTAATTCTGTAATGACCAGCAACCTGAAAACCCTCCAAAGCATGGATGAGAAGCATCACTAACTACGCACCCACCTCTTAGTCCTCTTGCAGCAAGGAGCCAGTGCTCTGTGACCGAGCACTTCTGCATGGACACCTCTCTCTGACAGGAGACTGCCGGGCTGAAAACAAACCCAAAATCTTAAGTTGTCTTGGCTCCAGGGAAAGCAAAGAATTTTTGATACCGATACAAACAAGTTCAAGAGAAAGCAGGATAGTGGAAAAGGCGGAAAATGTGATGTGTCTCACCCACCTTTAATTTCAGAGGAGGTTTCAAGGGTGGTTTTTTTTTCTCATGTACAGCACAGGTGAGGAAGCACACACCTGCCTTTTAAGGAGAACTGAAAAGAGTAAGACTATCAAGTCCGTGCAATTACTCTTCTTTGCAGGATACATGACTCCTTTTTTTACATCTCAGTGGAGAGCTTTAATTTACTACCACTAAGTTCTGATATGGAAACAGCAAAACGTTCTCTGTAAATTTTTGAAAAGAATAGTAGACTGTTCATATAAACTGTAAATGACTTGTTTCCACTGTCAAAGGTTATAACGCTTTTGAGTATCTTTGCCATCTTCATCTTCTTTGCCAAGACTTTCTTCTGATAACGCTATAACTACTGTACCTCAACATAACATTAAACTCTTCAAATATCATTGCAGATTCTACGAAATCCAAAATGCCCTACATGGATGCCTACAGGTTTTGCTATTACCATCACGTTTAAGACACCATTGATCCTACCAAACCTACAACCTGCAAAACCTGGAGACCAATTTATGCAAGACACGTGACGGAATTTACAAGCGGCACAGAGGAACATACGTATCCATCTTGTTCTGTCCTTGCCAAAACTGCGGGTGACCTGTCATCAGCCTCAGTGACTAACTGCAGGCAAGACTCTCTCATCTGGCTTAGCTCAGATGCAGCTCCTAGGAAAACGGCTATTTCAGAAGTCAGGTCTTGTGATTTTGGGAAAGCGTTTCAAGGAAATGTTTTAAATACTCTAGAATGGTAAGGCTAAGCATGGTAATCTCACTCCAAGTCCAGCTCTGCCACAGATTACATGAGCAATAACGGGCAAGTCACTGGTTTGAACTTCCCCACCGAGAAAACAATGTCAAATGCATACAGTTTATGCTAATACCTTTGGTAGTTTTTTTCATTAAAGATGGTAAAAATGCAAAAAACCAGGGTATAATTATCTAGCAGGTTCTCACCGCAATACCCCCTCGCATTAATAGCTGGACACCAGGTAAGGAGTGTATGTGCTCTGTTCACCTACCTACTCACTAAAACTAAGTAAATTTTAGTCCTTGGGAAGCACTACCTTTCTTTTTTCTTTTTTTTTTCTTTTTTCTCTTTTCATGAAAAGGGTGGTGCTGCTTTCTGAATTCAAGATGAGGTACATGGAGTACACAGACAATTCACTACGTATCTGAACTCCCAAGTCAAGCTCACAAGCAGGACGGATCATGGCACTGATCGGCTGCATACAGGCCACCTGAAAAAAACCACACACACACACAAAAGAGAAAACTTCTGGGCATGGACTGGAAGTCACTGGTTCAGGACTTCTAAGGAGGCCAGAAGATAACACAAAGCCGCAGCAGAAAAAAAGCAGTAAAGCCAAAGGCATTTCAGCCACACCAACCTCATCCCACTTCAAGCTCTCCAGCTCCTGAGTAAGATTTCAAGTGCCATGTCCACACAAACCTGAGGAACTACGTACCTTCAGCGCCACCGAGGTTCCGCTCCCCAGGCCAGCCAAGAGGCGTTTGAATCGCTCCACCCCATCTGTTTCTGCTCTTCCAGCAAAAGTCTCCAGCACCTGCTCACAGCTGCAATGAGAGAGGATCAGCAGCTACCCACAAGCCAGGGCAGGAGGGCGCACGTGCAGACCAATTACAAAATGAAGAGAAGAGCCAGAGGCAGAAGAGAGACTCCACAGAGAGGCCAGTCGAAAGCTCAAGAGCAGCAAAAGGCAGGATTTCTGTCACCACGTCCACGCCTTCGCGTTGAGGCAGAGGGTACACAGAACCTTCACTGCATCGATCATCAGACAAGGGACTTTGATATCAACAGCTCTCGCCAGGAGCAGCACCCCCTCTTTTGTACCCAGCGGTGTTTGATTCCAAACTGAAAAGAAAGGAAAGCTGGAATTCATGTCCGAGACTAAGCCAGCTCTAAAGAGGAGTGAGATGGGAATGCCTCGTGATTGACAATGCTCTGAGGAATAACCATGGGAAAACACTTGTTCCAAAACCTTGTCCAAACCCCTGTGTTACCCTTGTTTCGGACAGGGCACAGAGGAGTGACAAGGAAGGGAGCGATGCATCTCAAACCACACGCTGCCAGCAAGAGACAGCCTTTCAGGGAAACTTAAGAAGCCTCAAAGGAACATGTGGACTTGGGAGGAAACAGAGACTCTCCGTTTACCCAAGGAGAGCGGGGAAGAGCACACAGAGGGACAAGGAAGCGCCCCAGCTCATTCACGGGAAAGGGAAAACAGGTGTCCACTGCACAGGAGTGTCAAATAATAAAAATTTTAGAAACCCACAGATACAGAGAAAGACAAATGGGAAGAAATACTGAAGGGCATCAAGCCCTCATACGTAAGTTAAGAGGCATAATCAGAGAGGAGCAGAGAAAGCCACAAAAGAGGGCAGAGCAGCCAAAGTCCCACAGGCCTGTACAAATACACGGAAAGTGTTTTGTAAGTCCCAGGAAAGTATGTGATGGTGATGGTACCAGGAAATGTACAGTAGGAGAAAAAGTCAGGCTGGCACTTCACTCTGAAGCATGAAGCACTTGATCCTCTGTGCCAGAACCGCGCAGGCACTGGCCAGGCAAGCTGCTGCCTACTTGTTGCCCTGCCAATACAATATATAATTGAGGAAAGTAAAATGCAGATACAAAGGTTTTTCTCCAAGTATTTGATGCTGACGCCTTCTCGCCTCCAGCCTTCCTGCACCTCAGGAGCTCAGAAAACGACAAGAAGGGAAAGCAATGAACACTGGTGCTGCACGACTCATGGAGTGGCTTTTCCACTCAGAACAGTGGTTGCTCTTCATCATTATGAGGACTAATTGTCTGGGTTTGGGGGAGTGCCTTGGAAGCAATGCAGGGGCCCAGTTTAACAGTGTGTCATCTAGAGAGAGGGAGACAGTCTGTGGCCCAAATGCCTCGCACAACAGCCACAGTGTGAGAGACAGGGAAGCATTATCCTTGCTGTATTGCTGAGACACCAACTTCAGTAATGATGAGACACCAAAGATAAGCAACTTCCCCCAGGTCTCACTAAGCATGCACTCACATTTTCCAATTTCCTTTCACTGAACAATACAAAAATTCTCTCTACAACAATAAATTACCCGTGCCCGGGACCATCCCTGGAATGGAGGCCAACTGGCACAATTACCCTTGTCCATTTGGTTGCATTTTGTTGTGCAAAATTTGGATGCAGAATAGCTTCATCCAAAATGCCCACTGGGAAATCCCTGGGACCACTCCCACTCGTGAGCGGTGCCGAGGAATTTGTTGAGCTTTTCAGCTGACATGGGCCAAACCTGTACCTGTAAACCTCCAAACGATTTAGCACTACAGATGATCAAGGTCCAGTTCACGGGAACACTCACTGGTGCTGTTTCATTCAATACCACAGACGCTGCCAAAAGTTCTCCCTCAGACAGCATCTCACGCTAACACACACCGGGTAGGTTTTTTCAGTACTCTCTTAGTATTGAAGAGAGAGTATTCTTTCGTTTAGAGCTGCATTTAGTGGTGAAAAGTGCCAGCCTGACAGCTCTGAAGCAGGAAGCACTTGATCCTCTGTGCCAGAACCGCGCAGGCACTGGCCAGGCAAGTAAACAGAAGCAGAGGAAAGCAATGTGAATAAACCAAGCTCATCCGCTATCTCAAGGAGAGAAGAGTGGCTCATTATCTTAAGAATACGGCCTAAGGAGCATCCGGCTTCAAATCCAATGTTCAACTGGAAGTAATTTTTTCCCTTACTGTGATGAACAGGTAGAAGGTGTGTAGGGGGGTTTTGTTTGGTTTTTGGTTTTAAACTTCTTACTTTTAAATAAAAAAGGGAACAAAAGGTATTAAGCATCTACAAAGAGACAAGGTACTATCAGAAGTGCAGGATCAAGTAACAAGAAGTGACTGAAGAAATGAAGACAGAAAATGGGAAGGGTCAGCAAGTACCTAAGCACAATTCACAATTGTGAAGCGATCCTGTCAGCATAGCACTTTTTGCCATCAAAATACTCGATCAGCAACCGTTCAGTCCTTCAGACAAGAGGACATCAGAGCAATTGAAAAGGAAAAGGGAACACATATCTTGAAAGACAATGTCTGAAGAGGCAGTTAATTTGGAGGAAGGAGAGATTGGAAGAGATCTCCAGGCCCATCATAAACTTAACAAACTCCATATTAAGCAATAAGGGGTTGGCTGGTTGCTTTCTACTTTATTTCCATTAGAAGTCTGCTGCAGAACCCAAATCTTCTAAGCATTAAGAGTTTTTTTCCAGTTTTCAGCCTCAATGTACTCAGGGCCAGGTGGCACACATTTTTTCTGGTGCCCACACCTTTAAGCTTAGCAACTGTTCTCCCTAAATGGTATTTCCCTCTTCTGCATTTACAGGAGTCACCCCACTCTTCTTCCACTTGCTTTTCTAGCCGAAGCAAATCATGAACTGATGTCATCACGCATGTCCATCTCCCATGTCCCAGCAATCCCTGCAGCTCTCCTCTCCAGTTATTCCGGGGGGAGTTCATCTTTCTTGTACGTGAAGGACCAGCAGAGCAGCCACGTCAGATGAGCTGTGCTCTGTTCAGTGGCATTCACTCTTCCCTACGGTTCCTGAAAATACTTTGCCTGACACACTGCAGTGCAGCACTTTCTTATCCCACATCACACTGTTGGCTCCCAGCTGCTCTCCTGTGCTTCCCTGTAGCTACCTGTAGGTCTTTTCCCCCCTCCTCAGTTTTGGCCAGCTGAAGAACATCCAACTTAGGGCTCTCAAATTCTTTCCCCTCTTCTAAATATCTTCTTGGTGGTCTCAGCTTTCTGCCCTTCAGAGAGGTAGCTTATCATAACAGGACAAAGCTAGCACTGTTTTTTCCCCAAGTAAGCAAATACTTGAACTGTTTATTTAAATACAAAAATTAAGAGGAAGGAAAAAAATGACAGCTAAGTGGAAAGTGAAAGTTTAATTTGGTGCTTAAGCAACTTGAGTACTTATGCTGCAGCTGAAGCAGAGGGCTAGCACTTAGACATCTGATCATGATAAAACCAAAAATCCGTTCACTAAGATTTCAAACTACAAAACAACTTCATCTAAGGGAAGACAAAATGTATATATACAAACACTGCCATGTGTTTATAGTGCCTTCTCAGCACAACGTTTCTCTTATGGCATCAAGAACTTACTGGTACGAAAAATTACAAATTTTAAGTGCTATTTTAAAGCAAGTTACAGTAAAATCAACAGTAGTGGGAAAAGAGTCAAGAATTAGAACTTGCAGAATGGGAGATGATTCGTGACTTTCTCAACAGCTTACAACCATCTCACCACCTGGGAATGACATACTTTGTTAGTACTGGTCTGGTTCGAAACTCAGCAGGCTGGCTTGTTCATCACTGCAATTTTTCAATCAGAGGAAAGAACGAACTGAGGAAGAACTAAGCAGAATGAAGGCCAGCAGGTACCAGTTTCAACTAACCTTCACCTGGGTGCAGAATGAAGCTTCTTTCTAAAAACAAAAATTGCATCTCTATCAGGATATTGGCGATTCTAGGAAGTGTCTTTTTTCCACCCTTTGCCTCACTAAAAAGCTTTTTGGCCCAGATGCTTTCCTCCTCATGCAGAAATGTGAAAGTATTGGGAACCTTGCACATTCGTATAGGAAAGCTGTGGCCCACTTAGCTCTGTAGCTGGAGGGCAGGTGCTGCAATGGTCACGTTCACCTGCAAACAGCAGTTGTCTTTGCCTTACGCCCTAACATCTCACAGGTGAACCGTGCCATGAGAAAAACATGCTCAGTTACAACTTCCTGGCTGGATGAGCAAGGACACCACCAGTGGGTCTGCAGGTCAGAAGCCCACTGCTGGTGCCACACCTCAGGTTCTTGACACAATGGGAGGTCAACATGAGAAACTTAAAAGTGGCGTGCTTACTGCTGGAATGCCAAAAATAAAGGCGAGAGATGGCCTGTGTGGGACTTAAGAAAAAGAAAGGAAGATCTTACTCTCTCTCTATTACATTTTCCAAAACGAAATGTGCTATGTAAAAGGCAATCAAGACAGGATTAATAACTACCAACAAGTAAAACAGATTTCCTGGATTTCTTCTGGAATCATATAATCCCTCTCCTAAGGAAACGATCTGCCTTGAAGATGCAAGACAGTCAGTGGCATTTCTACGGTTGCTCAGCTACATTTTAGTTCATCTGTTAGCACACAGCCTGGCTTTTAAAAGAGGTTGTACTGGACGGAAGAGTCAGGGTTGAACCGAACTATCACGTGAAGTCGAGGGGAGAAGAATACAACAAAACATATTTACCACAACCTGGTATATAGTTGACAAAACAGCACGACAGACTTGCCATGCCATGCCATCTAAAAGATGCTGCTAACGTCTCTGTCAGAAGCTGTTGTTATGTTATGGGCTATTGTTATACTCATGAAACAGCCAGCCTTCATTGGCATGAGGACTGGAGTGAGACCCCTGTGAATTACTATGCTCACTGACTCAGTCTGCAGAAAATAAACAAATAAATAGGATTTAAAAAAAAAAAAATCACATGTAGCACAAATGATGGCCTTCTTCAGAAATGAATGGCTCTGTAGATAAAACAGTGGGTTAGATTAGTTTCTCATTAATTCTTAAGTTCTCTGTCCTCTGCTTTGACAGGTGCTGATTCAAGATCTCCCTGTACTCAGAAGCTCTACAGCTGGATACCCCAGCAGGAGCAGTGGGGGACAGCAGCCACATAGACCAAGACCTCCCACTTACTCTTCCTGTTAAGTCAATAAACCTTAAGGAGCATAAGAGTTATTCCTCTGATAGCAGAACGGGATGAAGGGGCTTGAGATTTTTAGAACTTCATTTTGATAACATTTCACTGTTCCTTCATAGCCAGAAGGAATTTAATTACAGGAATTTTCGTACCACTCAACTGGTAAAAAGTTATACAAGCCTTTTTATCCTGTTTTATCCTTTCACGCTTCTTCCATAAAACCATTTTCCACTCTCCAGCTCACAATCTCTCTAAGCAGAAAAGTTCTATCTGCTGCACACCTGTCATAAACCAGGTAAGGTATGACAAAGTTTCAAGTATATCAGTATTTATAAAATTAGAAACTTTAAAACGCAAAAAAGAAAAAAGACTGGTGGGGGGAAAATTATTTTCTACCTTGACTGTTAGGTACTTAGGCTGCCAGTATTTAACATTCATGTCTCTGTATTTCAAGGTCAGGATTGCAAGAATTCTGCTATTTGTGGATATCAGTGAGAGATTATCACCAGTTCAGGTGCTCCACCTACACTTATTCACAGATGTGATTTTTTTTCTTTCTTTTTTAATGTTTAAAAGGTTGAATCCACCCTTCCAAGGTATAATGGGCAAAAGAGCACATTCTAAGTGAAATTAAGTTATGCTTCGCTTGATTTAAATACAGAAAGTTAGCTCCACTGGTACATTCATCCACAAGAACGTTAACACCTCCAGTTTCATAAACACCCATAAACTATATTTTTATAATTATAAACAGCAAATTACTAAACATAGTACAACACTCTATGAAAGGGAAAAAGAATGCATGCACTCAGCATTTTCCTTTTGGACTAGAAAATGAAAATCTCTAACAACGGATAAGCCTGAATTAAAAATCAATCCACTCTGGACCCCAAATGGGGTATGGGTTATGATATGCCACATATCTGGACTTGACTCTTGAAAGCACTACGGAACTTCAGGTTCTTATGCAGAGGCTTAACTAGAGTCTTAATTGGCAACTTAATTTGGGACGTGAAAGGTATCAGCACTACAGTACCATGTGCAGTCAAGAAAACTGGTTTTGCAGTTCGATTCCAACGCCGCATCCTCAAACCAAACGAGGCTGGTACATCTGAGGAACAAGGATGGAAATCTCACCTGCCATCCCGAAGTTACGCTGTGGCATTTCTTCACTTTTTGTCGCTTTCCTCAGGCTTGGTCAATCTTTTGCAGAGTCTGAAGCAAAGGCCCATAGCTTTTTCCTGTTTGTAGCAGTGGATGTCTGGGTTTTCACAGGTTGGTTTGTTGTGGGGCACCACTCGTACCCTGGCTTTGCCTTCATAAATGCATCCTTCTACTAGAAAAGAAAAGGAAAATTACCAGTCATGCCATTCATGCCATTATACTATCCACAGGGCAATAGAATGCACTGCTTGTAAGAGGATTTAATACAGTAAATAATCCTTAAATATCTTGATTTTTTAACAGTTCAATCACGAGCTTAGACTCTGACTGGCAGCACAATCTAACAAGAAGAAATACTAAGAGAAGTAGAGCTGTATTTAAAAAAGTGGGGTTTCTCTTTCCTCTCCTGAAGGTTTATCACCCAGAGCAGGCTGAAGTTCTGATCCTGCAAACTGTTCCCCGGTGCTTGTATGCTCGCTCTGGGAAACAAAGACAGCTATTCAAATTCTTTTGCAGGTACAACCTTTGTTTACTTTCTAGTTTGAATGAAATCAAAACATACATTTAGCAACAAATGCAGCATGAATTTCAGAATTATGACTTTGCCTTGCACTCATTTTTCTCTAGTAGATCTGTATTTTAGAATATTTGAGTATATTCTTTCCCAAACCAGGCACTGAAAATAAAACACCATAAAAGGAGGATCATCTCATTTTCAGTAACTTCTGATACATCATCCCAGTGTTCCTTCCAAAAGGTACCACGCTGCATGGCTGCATAAAATAAGCTGGGACCATTTGAAACTTTCTTTGGCCTGGAGCACACAGCACGCATCTCAGCTGTTTGCTGTATTCTTGGTCTGAGGCAGCAAAACGAACGAAGCCAGGCTACACACAGCGGGGTAGGGGGAAAAGGTCTGGATCCTACACAGTTTGGGGGGTAGGGGGAAGGATTAGAGCCTACTTTATTCTCAGAATGCGACAGTGATGTTTTCCAAATACCTTGCTGACCAGACCAAAGCAACATTTTTGAATGTTAGCAGCAATAAAAAGAGCACATTTCAGTATTTTAAACGTGTTGCCATGCAAGGTGGAGAATGGACGACTCAGAGGAACATGCCATACATTCCAGCTGCAGATGTTTGCCTAACAACTGACAGGGACGTACAGCACTGGCTGCCGGGGGAGGCTAACCAGTAAGGACCAGTGCCGACCGCAGGGAGGAGGAACCCCACACCTTCCCATGCACTCGGCTGCTCTCAATGGCAGCAAATGACCAGAAGAGCTGTTTTATCCTGAAGGACATGGCAGGGCAGCTGCAGGAAGCTTCTTCCGTGATTGCACATCTTCCCACCACCCAGCTGTCATCAGTCCCAGTTACGGCACAGAGAAACACCCCTGCTTCATGCACGTGCCTGCACAGAAACAGAGGCAGAGGGAAGAAATCCCTTGGGTATCAAATACAGAAATAGCACGGAAAACCTGCCCGGCAGCGCCCAGAAGCCGTCGGAGGCCTTTAAGAAGGACACAGCAGCCATTGAGGACAGTGTCCCTGCTGCCAGCCCCCACCAGCCAGCCCTGGCTCCACCCACCAGCAGAACCATGACAAAGCCCAAAGGTGAGTTTTGGGGGCTGGCAGAGCCCGCAGGTGGGCGGCCAAGCTGAGGAAAGCTTGCATCGCCCCGGGGTCGTGTTGGCTTTGTTTGTTTGCTTTTTCAGCAGCGGTGACCACCCCAGCAGCCCTGGGGAAGCCCGCAGATCTGCCCGAGCAGGGGCCAGTCACCTTTGCCGAGGCCCTTCCTGAGCAGGCAGAGGACACCACCGTGAAGCATACGGTCCACTGGCTCGACACCACGGACGGCGAGGACACCATTCCTGATGGCCCCGACAGCCCCAGCTTGACCGCCTTCCTCCACAAGCTCCCCGACCTCTCCGAGTATGTGGTGGAGGGCGGCTGCCCCAAGGAGCCAGCAGTGGTGGTAGGGCTGGGGGACAGCGAGGACACCGCCCCCAATGTCCCCGACTTGACTGCCTTCCTCAATGAGCTCCCCGACCTCTCCGAGTACGTGGCCATGGGCGGCTGCCCCAAGAAGCCAGCAGTGGCGGCAGGTCTGGGGGACAGCAAGGACACCGTCCCTGATGTCCTTGATTTCCCAACAGCCTTGCCAGCACCACTTTCCTCAATGAGCTCCACGACTTCTCGGAGCATGTGGCGGACAGTGACTGTCCCCAGGACCAAGCAGTGGTGGCACGGCTAGGGGACAGCGAGGACACCATCTTGACCGCCAATGGCCCCCACTTGACCGCCGAGGTCCTCGATGAGCTCCCTGATCTCTCCAAGTATGTGGTGGAGGGCAGCTGCCCCAAGAAGCCAGAGGTGGTGGCGGGGATGGGGGATGGCGAGGATGCCGTCCCTGATATCCCCGATGTCCCCAACTTGACCTTAACAAGCTTGATCCTTAACAAGCTCCCCTACCTCTTGGAGTACAGGGCAGAGGGCAGCTGCAACAAGGAGCAAGTGGCAGCAGCAATGCTGGTGGACAGTGAAAACACCTTCCCCGATGACCCCAACTGCCTTGCCAGCACTGCCTCCTTCAATGAAGTCCCTGACTTCTTGCAGTACGGGGCAGAGGGCAACTGCCCCAAGGACTGCCTGGCAGTGGCAATGCTGGGGGACGCCGACACCTTCTGGGGGGTGGCGGCCTCCCCCTTGCAGGACCCCAAGGGGAAGCAGGGTGGGGTGGCAGCAGACCTCCCCGCCTGGCTGACGGTGAGTCCCTTGGAGACTTCTGAGGAGACCTCTCTGGAGAGTTCTCCAGAGGACAGTCCTGTGGAGAGTCCCTGGAAGGATCCCCTGAAGGGTCCTCTGGAGAGCCCCCTGTGGATCCCACTGCTGAGTCCCCTGCCCATCCCCCTGGCTGCCCCCCAGTGCCACCCACCCCACATGGCCCAACCGGTGGAGGAGGCACTGCGGAGGCAGCCCCGGGTGGGTTCAACCCGCTCGCCACTGTCGCCGGGCGTCGTCTCCTGCCGGGTGGTACCCAGATTGGGCAGCCAGCAGGTCAAGCGCCCCGCGCCAGCTGGCACCCCCAAGACACAAGAGACCTTCCCGTGGGACAACATGCCACCCAAGAAGAGGAAGGAGATCGTGGTGCACCAGTTGGTAAAACATTCAAAAACCCCGTGGGAGGGGAAGCCGGATGGGGACGGTGCAGCAGCAGGCAGCAGCAGGCAGCAAGCGGGCAGCAGCAAGCGGAGGGCATCCGACAGCAACAACGTGCCCACCAAGCGAGCCAGAACCCTGAGGGACGCCGCGGGACAAAGTGCTCCACGCCCCCCTGACCGCTGTTGATAGGCTGATAGAGAAGGTGTGGAGCACGGATCCCTGCGACATGCGACCTGCACCCGCCCATACCAGTCCCAGCCCTCTCCCATATCTCTGTTTCTTTCTTAATTCATTAAAGGTTTGATGTCGTTTCACAGCGCCTCTGCCTGTGGTCATTCCTGCAGTGGGAGGTGGGGGGGTTAACGCAGCCCCTGCCGCATGCGTAGATCTGACCCTCCACCTCTTCACCCCAGTATATGAGGAACCCCCCATGATTCCAGATGGAGATGTTTAATCAGAACCTTAATTCCCAAACTCGGGGTAAATGAACTAGAAAGAGCTGTTAAAAATCTATCTGCTACCATGGAACCCACAGACAATTGCACAGTAGATGCCACTTTAGCCTTGCAACAGGAAAATTCTTCTTTAGCTTTGATACTAGGACAAAATCATCTAGTACCTGATATGCTTAACCTGCAACAAGAGCATTGATTCATACCAAAGGTAACAAATCTCACGATGTCCGTGCCATTTCCAAACACTTACAAACATTACATCAAATCGCAGTATCTCCTGGTGGAGTTTCACTTTCTGACCTCTTTAGTTGGATACCACCCTTAGATTTGCAACAAATAGTAACAAAAACTATTATTATTGTAATATTCTTTATCCCATTACTAAGTTGTTTGGATTGTGATTAAGCTTTGAGTTGCCATATATCATAGAACCAAACGATCGAACTCACCGATAGTGATTAATCTCGCATTTGTCCCCCGCTTGGGAAAGTCCTCCTCCTCCTCCACCACCTCTCCGTCCACCGCCCAGCCATTTCGCACCAGTAGAGGCAAGAGAGGCTCGCACTCTCACTCTGCAGGGCTGTTACCCCAACCACTGGATCACACCGTTACCCACGCCACAAGGGGTGGAGTGTGGCGAGACGCTCCTGGCCTCAGGTATGGCAGGGGACAGTGGAAAGCGCTAACAGAGCGTGCTTGCGCTGCTCACACAGCTGCACGGAGCCCCTCGCACACAGAAACCTGTGACCAACCGCGTACAACTACTTGCGGATCACCAACCCTTCTGAGACACGTCCAGCTTTGCATGTAAAGGACATGCCTACATCAACTTGTCAGTCATACAACTGAACAGAGAAGGTGCAATCCCAAAAATAAGGTGCCCCAACACCAACTCGGGGTAGCTCTCAGCTGGTCCAGGGGTGCTGCCTGGAGAAGGAGATGTCCTTATGTCATGAAGGAGAACACGACAGGTCCACAATTTCCCCAACTGTTGCTCATCAGTGGGTAAGATTAATCGTTAACGGTGTTGTACCTCGCCTACATGGCAAGTGAGATTTCCCCTTCTCTCTTTCGCTCATGCTTAGATTGCTTGCGCTCTACTCAGGCTCAATGATATTGATTGTCAACTTATATTATTATAATACGTTTGAACAGACTTGGTCCGTAGACCGTTGGTGTTTTATCGTCCGATACCCAAAGAACCCTTGTCGTGTGACAGGCATCCACCTCTGATGGAAGTTTTAAGCAATAGCCCGCGTTTGCCAAAGAAAGCTGGCGAGAGAAGCACCAGGACGCACGCAAAGAGAAAGCCCGACAGAAGTGTCCTCTGCCCATCTAAAAAGCCAAGGGAAAAAAGGACTCAAAAACCAGAGCGGCCTTTTCCATCACCCCGATTTAAAGCAGAGCAAGCAGCTTTTATTTTAACAGCGTTGAAGAAATCCCTAATAAGGCCTCCTTCAGAACACTGCTTCGGGGTTCAGGAGGCTCAGGTAGACCAGATTAAATGCTCAGAGCTACCAACACAGAACAGAGAAATGAAGAAACTATTATATAAAGTAATATTTGTACAAGGAAGAAAAAAATTCACCTTTTTCATGATTATAACAACTGTGATGTTTACTTCAGAAAAAGATGGGAATGAGGGAAAATAACCTGCCTAGGTTGAAGGTAGAGCATGACCAGTTCATGAATGACCAGGGATTATTCCGTCTAGAGAGGGCAGGAAAGACATCCCAGGACTAGGGTGATTTTTGCTTCTGATGAAACGGTATCAACGGCCTGGCAGCGTGAAGGCTACAGAAGACTACTGAGAAGACTGCAGTCCCAGGCTTTCTGTGGGACCATTACCCTGCAATGGCCTTTGCCTTGGCAAAGTGATGGCAAATCAAACATTGCCACTTGAGCCCTCGAACTACGTCGTCACGATCCCAAGACTGTATCTATCTATAGTCTATCTGTAAGACTCGGATAGATTTAGCTGAGAAAATAATGAGGCCAAATGAAATGTATCTCCAGGAGATAAAACTGTCGGCAGGAGCTGGCTCATCCTGGGACTCGGTACCACTCAGGCACACGACCTGCAGTCCAGAGGTACCCCTGAAAAGACCTCGACAGCCTGCATTAACACACCGGTACGCACTTGAGATGTAAACACTGCCAAGTCATCTCTTATTTGCATCCACACAAAGAGGATTGAGCCTTACTTCTGCTGAAACTCTCCTTACAGACAGCTCATCTTCTGTGTTCCTAAACTGTCGTAAAGACCTGTTCTAGCGCAAAGGCTCGAACCCTGCCTACGGCGAAGAAGCCATTTAGACAAGCCCCGCTTTTCTTTCCTCACTGTTGTCTTGCTTCCCAGAAATCAATCAATACCCAAAGCTCGGGTATGAAGACCGTATAAAAAAGCCAACTGCAAGTGCCTTTACTTGCCACTATTTTTGTCAGGCAGCATTCTAGGAAGAAACTAGCTTGTCCGGCTTGTTTTGCTACAGCTTCATTACCTTTAAAGACGACACTTCTTACCTCTGCTACTCCAATACAGCCTCACAGCCCAGCAAAATCATACTGCAGGTAGGAAACCTTCACCATACAAAGACAGGCACGCTACAGGCACAGTTACTCTCAAAGAACAGGCTCTTTCAACCACTCTTCCTCTTGCTTACCAAAGTTCAGATAGTGTTAGAAAACAACAGCAAAAATGCAGCACGCTCTCACGTTTTACGGAGCCCATTATCTCAGCCGTTCAACCTTAAGTCCAACTCCAGTCTGAACCCCAGAATAAGAAATGCTGTCTTAAAAATCTCCAGAAAAAAGAAGGGCTTTGAAGTGGCAAGACCAGAAAATGTTCATGAAAGCCCCATCATGCAAGTACACATCTCTGATCACAGGCCAACTGCACCGTTACCTGAGGAAGCGATGTTCTCTGTGAACAGGCAGCCACTGACATCTGGAAACTAGCTCAGCGTCTCTTGTTTATTAGTGCCAAGCACGCAGGTTGGAATTGGAGCTGGGGAAGAAAACCACAGGCAGTCAGTCTGGTTTCATTCAAGTCCATTAGGAGAAGTCCAGTTCACATTTACAGGAATCACAGCAGGCCCCACCCGTCCCTGCAGTCCCCAACACACTCCCTAGGAGCAATAAGCGCAGAACAAGAGACCTTCCTTCAAAATAAGGCCCACAGCCTGCTCTTTCAACAAGATGCACAGAGCACCAGCTGAGAACCACCTCTGCTTTAACTACGCCTAGCTCCACCGTCTACATAAGGAGATCGGCTCCCAAATGATCCCTAGCCCTAAAGACACAGATCTTCCTTAGGGCAATGCTAGGTTGTCCTGGTTTTGGCTGGGAAAGAGCTAACCTCTTCCTCGTAGCTGGTATAGTGCTGTGTTTTGGATTTAGGATGAGAAGAATGTTCATAACACACCGATGTTTTAGTTGTTGCTGAGCAGTGCTTACACTAGCTCAAGGACTTTTCAGCTTCTCATACTGCCCTCCCAGTGAGGAGGCTGGAAGTGCGCAAGAAGTTGGGAGGGGACACAGCCAGCACAGCTCACCCAAACTGGCCAAAGGGATATTCCATACCATATGATGTCATGCTGAACAAAAAAACGGGGAGGTTGGCCGGGGGGAGCTGGCTGGGCATCGCTCAGTGGGTGGTGAGAAATTGCATTGTGCGTCACTTGTTTTGTATATTCTTTTATCATTATTATTATGATTTTCCCTTCCTTTTCTGTCCTATTAAATTGTCTTTATCTCAACCCACGAGTTTTACCTTTTTTTCTGCTTCTCTCCCCCATCCCACTGCAGGGAGTGAGCAACCGGCTGTGTGGCGTTTAGCTGCCTGCCAGGTTAAACCACAACACGGGTAAATACCAGAGCACAGGGACGCCTGGTCATTCAGGTTAAGCTGATGGGGAGGAGGACTAGAAAGAGAAAAATAAGATGAGGGAAAAGACTGAGGAGCTGAGAGAGAAAGAAAGGTGCAGGGAAAAGGCCAGAGAGATAGACAAATCAAGCAAAACAGGGACAAGGAGTCTTACAGAGAGATGGAAGAAGAAAAAGTAGGGTTGGGGAGCAGCACAGAGGGACAGAGAAAGTGGGGGGAGAAGAAGAAGAAGGAAGGAGGGATAGAGAAAGGCAGGGACAGGGAACGGGACATACAGACAGAGAGAGAAAAAGAAGGACAGTGAACAGGACGGAAAAGACTAAGAAACAAAGAGAGGGTCAGATCCGGACAAAGAGACCAAGGGGAAAAATAGCAGCAATGGCCTGGAGGGTAGAGATGGAAGGAGAGGAAAGAAAGGCCGAGAAGCAGGACAGAGGAAGAGAGAAGAGAAAAAAGAGAGAGCCAGCTGGATGGGGGTACAGCAAGGCAGTGCGACAGAGAAATAAAGACAGGAAAGATGAGAGAGGAAGCAGGGCAGAGGCACAGCGGGAGGAAAAAAGGGTCCAGGAGCAGGACAGAGGTGGAGAAAGAAGCAGCAGGGACAGAGGGATAGAGAAAAACGACAAACAGGATGAAGGATGGGGGCAAAGGGAGAAAGACAAGGAGAGGGGCAGGACGCGGATTGTCAGAGAAAGGCAGAAACAGGGAGGCAGGACAAAGTGAAAGACAGGGAAAAACAAGAGACAGGGAGCAGGACAGAGATGGAGGGGAAAAAAGCCTGGGTTGGGCAGCAGGACAGAGAGGTGGAGAAGGAAAAGACAGCGCTGGGCCGCAGGACAGAAAAGGTGGGGACAAGAAAAAAAAGGACAGAGGAAGCGTGAGAGGAAAGTAAAAGGGAGAGGGATCTGGGCAGAGATGGAGAAAGAAGCAGCAGGGATAGAGGAAGAGAGGCAGAAAGAGGGAGCAGGACAGAGAAAGAAAAATAAGGACAGGGAGCAGGAAGGAGATGGAGAAATAATCTCGGGTGGGCAGCAGGACAGAGAGGGAGTGAAAAAGGAATAGGGTCAGGGAGCAGGACAGAGGGACATAGCAAGAAACGGTGGGACAGGGAGCAGGACAGAGCGACACACAAGAATAACGACAGAGCGAGAAAGGCCGGGATTTTGAGCCTCACAGAGGGATGAAGAAAGAAGGAGAGGGATCAGGAGCCCTGTGGAGAGTTGGAGGAAGACTAAAAAAGAAAGGGGGTCAGGGAGCAGCAGTGAGGGACAGCGAGAGTAAGAGATGGACAGGAAGAAGGACAGCGACAGTGGGACACAGAATGAAAAAAAAAAAACAGAGACAGTGAGCAGGACCGGGGGGAGAGAGAGAGAGAGAGAAAGTGAGAGAGAGAAAGAGGAGGGAGTGGGACACACAAGCAGAGAGAGAAGAAGCAGGACAGGGAAGAGGCCAGAGAGATTGTGAAAAACAGAGAGGGATGCAGATCGGGACAAAGAGGCAGCGAACGAAAAAACAGCAATGGGCTGCAGGACTGAGGGAGAGGAAGAAAAAAAGAGGGGCAGGGAGCAGGGCAGAGGGAGAGCAAGAAAAAACAAAGGGGCGGGTAGAATGGCAGAGAAAGAGAGGGGCTTGGAAAGAGAGGCAGGAACAGGGAGCAGGATACAAGAATATACAGAAGAAGAGAGGTACAGGGAAGCAAAAATGTTACACCAGTGAGGGAAAGGCGGGGGGGGGCACAGGCACAGGGAGGGACCCGGACGCAGAAGAGGGGTGACACGGCCCCAGGGGCCCAGGACTCACCGCAGTTCCCGCTCTCGGTGCTTCCAGACGAACGTTACAGCTCAGACATTTCTGTCTCTGCCTCTCTCAGCTCTTACAATATGAAGCTTCCTAGACACACAGTCTCACACACACTACATGGCTGTACCGTACTTTTGGCTATCCACACAGACCCCACGGTGCACGCTGGAGATCTGGTCGGCTGAGGAATACTCAGAGGGACCCTTCCTCACTTGGAGAGGCCATCTGCCTCTTGTCTGCAGCCAGGGGCAGCTTCCAGCCAGATCCCCTTCGTGTCCTTCTTCAGCCGCTTTACCTTTTTCCGATCTCTTCAACTTCAGCCTGAGCCAGATGCAGCCAACGACATCCCTGGGGGAGGAACGGACAACCGAGCCCTCAGCGCAGCCTCTGGGAGAGGGAAAGAATCGTGATTACTGCAGCCGGCCCCAGGCTGCAGCCCCTCCTGCTGCAGGAGCTCCTGCAGGCACCACTCCTTCCCCGCGCTGGCGCTGACAGCACCCACGTTAACGGAGGATCGAGTGTGTCCGAGGCCCAGCTCGCTGCTGCCAGGACAGGCCGTGGGGCGGCCTGGGGCTGCAGGCCAGGCCTCAGGGGAGGTGCTGGGGCCGGGGCAGCTGTAGGGGGTGAGCCGGGCCAGGGCGGCTCAGGGGGGTTCTGGGAGTCGGGGTGCCCAGTGCCTGTGCCCAGGGGGTTCTGTCTCCATCTCCTTCCCCTCCCCAGCTCTCGGATCACTCCCAGGGCTGCCCCGGCCAGGCCTGGCTCCAGCTGACAGGGAGCCCATTGCACCGGGCGGTTTGGAGCTCTCCCCCACCACCCCCGCGCGGCCCCAGCCCTCACCTCAGCCGAGACGCAGCTGGAGCAGAGGCTGCGCCTCACAAGACCAACATGGCTGCCGGGACCCTGAGTGTGGGGAAATGACAGCTCCCGGCATGCCCTGGGAACCAACATGGCCACCTGGCAGCCCCATGCCCCAGCACTACAGCTCCCGGCATGCCCTGGGAACCAACATGGCCACCTGGCAGCCCCATGCCCCAGCACTACAGCTCCCGGCATGCCCTGGGAACCAACATGGCCACCCGGCAGCCCCGTGCCCCAGCACTACAGCTCCCGGCATGCCCTGGGAACCAACATGGCCACCTGGCAGCCCCGTGCCCCAGCACTACAGCTCCCGGCATGCCCTGGGAACCAACATGGCCACCTGGCAGCCCCGTGCCCCAGCACTACAGCTCCCGGCATGCCCTGGGAACCAACATGGCTGCCCGGCAGCCCCATGCCCCAGCACTACAGCTCCCAGCATGCCCCGGGGCACACCTTCCTGCTGTCTGACCCTGTGGGGACACCGTCCCCCAGCCCAGCCCTGCCCCCTCACCGGCTCCATGGTCGCCTCCCTGGGGCTGCCCTGCGTCCCGGAGCCCCGGTGGAGCCGGGAGGAGAGGAGGGGAGAGGGACAGAGCGGCAGAGAGGGGTGGGGCAGGGCGGTGGGGTGGCCGGAGAGGGACAGGACACAGACAGAGCGACGGGAGAACGGGGGGGAGCTGGGCGGGGAGTGGAGGAAGGAAAAGTACTGGTGAGGAGCCGGCAGAGGGGCAGAGCGGGAACGAGGTGGAGGGCAGGGGACGGCGGGGTGCGGGAAGAAAAACAGTGATCGGCAGCAGGGGAGAGGGGCAGAGGGAGAAGAAGAAGGGCAGGGAGGAGGACAGAGGGACGGACTGGCACAGGCAGGGCGAGGGAGCAGGACAGGGGGGCAGAGAGACAGAAAAGGCAGCAGGAGAGCGGAGTGACAGCGAAATGGGACAGGGAGCAGGACAGAGGACAGAGGGGAAGGGCTGAGAGGGACAAGGGCGGGGAGGGAGAAAGGGAGAGGCAGGGACAGAGAGCGGGGCACCGAGCAGGGGAAGGACGGGAAACAATGCAGAGAAACAGAGGGATGTGGATCAGGGCAAGAAGGCAGAGAAGGACAGAACAGCAATGGCCTCCAGGATGGAGACAGAGGAAGAGCAAAAGGGGATGGGGAGCAGGACAGAGGCCCAGGGAGAAGCCAGCTGAGCAGGGGATATGGGAAGGAAAGAGGGGGCAGGCTGCAGGACAGAGAGGAAAGATAAGGCCAGGAAGCAGGACACGGTGATAGAGAAGAGGGAAGGACAGGGAGCGGGAGAGAGGGGTGTGGAGAAAGAAAAAAATAGCAGCAGGCTATAGGACAAACAGGGAGGAATTAGAAAATACAGAGAAAGAAAAAACATAGTGATGGGCTGAAGACACAGAGGCAGGAATTAAAAAATGGGGTCAGGGAGCCGGACAGAGAGTGCTGGGGAGACACCAAAAATAGCAGTAATGGGCAACTGCCCCGTTTCTTGAGCACTCCCCAGGAACTGCATTACCGGGAGCCTCAAGAAATGTGCTGCCTACAAAAGCCCTGCCCTGGGCCCAATCCTGCACCCTAATATTGGTGATGACCACCTTTCAGAGTGGCCAGGACTGGGGAAAAAAAGCCCAGCTGTGGGGGAGAAAATCACCCAGCTCTTTGTTTGTTTGTTTGCTTGGTGGTTTTGCTTTTTAAAAAAATACCATTTAAGCTCTACATACAAGGAAAAAGGAACTAGGCGTACCAGGTTGGGCACATTTAAAGCCCAAACCCATTCAACAGGCGCACAAACTATCGCTGGCTCCCGCTGCGCACACTCCACCACCTGCCTGCAGGTACAGGCATCCGCCCTGTTTCTTGAGCACTCCCCAGGAGCAGCACCAGCAGGCAGCTCAAAAAACGTGCTGCCTGCAAAATCTTGAGCATAGCTTAATTCTGGGCAATTTTTCCTCTTTTTAGGCCTGCTGTTTAAAGACTTACCTGTCGAGAGATGGCTCAGGACGACACCAGGGCTGGCACCACTGCTTTCTGGATCCCGTGGCAGCGATGGGCAAGGGGACAGGTTGTTGGATCCCAGGGGCAGGTACGTGTGCGGGGTGTCAGGGTCACCCCTGCCTGTTCTTTTCCCAGCAAAGCCCCAGCTGGTGCTGGCCCCGTGCTGCAGCCCCGGGGCCGAGGGTCAAGGAGCCGAACATTTCTCTGGGCGCTGCGCCCTGCCGAGCCCCGCCGCCGGCTGCCCTGGTCTTCCCCCCGTTGCCTCCAACTCTGCTTTCTGCCAGCGCCGGGGACAGTGCAGAATGCCTTGCCTGCTCCCCGCTGCTGTCCTGGCCCGCGTCTGCGGTTCGTACGTGGTGTCCACATCACACAGCTGATTTGGGGGTGGCAGGTCTCTCTTGAAGCATCCTGGGAATGGGGGCAAAGCAAATGCAATCCCTCCCTTCTGATCTTTGTCCCCAGGGAGACGCAGTGGAGACGGACCGTGCGCTGGAGAGGGTCCTGCAGGGAGGTGACAGCCGATTGCAGAGCGGCGCTGAGACCCGCCTGACAGCAAAGGCGCCGCAGAGCAGCCCAGGTGAGCTGGTTCTCTTGGAGACCACCAGAGCAGCCTTCCTCCACCCCTGGTTTTGGTGAGAGGTGGATCAGCGCAGAGATGTTCCTCAGGCATCCAGGCCTGAGGAGGGTTTCCCAGTGCCCCCATGAGAGATCCTGCTCCTGGGAAGTGCCTCCCCATAGAGCAAAGGCCATATCCAGCCACCCGGCTCTGGGTATGGCTGCCCCGAGGGGTCTTGCAGGGAGGACGGGGTCATCTGCCTGGTGGCTCTGACACAGAAATGTTAAGCTGAAGCCCTGTGGTCATGGCTGGCTTGGTTCAAAGTCTCCGAGTGCCCCAGCCTTTCTCCCAGGAGTGTCTAACCTGGGCACTTTTTCAGGGTGTGACGGATGATGTGAAGATGATGATGTCCTGGTGGCTCTGTCCCATTCCCACTTCAAAGTTGTGATGTCTGAGATCTGGGGCCACCTGAAGGCCCTGGCAGAGATCTCCAGGGAGTTTGTGTTCAATGTTTTGATATCTCAGGGCTACAGTGTGCTAGGATTATGGATGCTAGGGTTATTGGATGCCAGAGGGTAAGCGAGTTAGGATTAGAGCGTGTTACTGTTATGGACAGGGTCTGGGTTTGTTGGCCCGAGGTTCCTGGGGTTAGGTTGGTTTTGCCTTATCTTGTCTTCTGGGTGGTCTTTTTTTCGGAGAGTCCTTTTCAAGCTTGTTTGCCTTTTTAGGGTTTGGATAGGGGCCTTTGGTTTTTGTATGACGTGTCTTCTGCTTGTTTTTTTGCTGCTCTGGTGGTTTGTGTGCATTTTGTGTCTTGTAACCACCATTTGTGGTCTAATATGTCTGACTGGGCCAGGCAGTGTCACTTCTGTTGTGGTCCAGCTCATTTCCACTGAGTCAGTAATTAGGTGGTTAGGTGTGGAGGACTTGCCATTCGTGGAGAATGACTGCCAAACGAATAACGGGCACTTCTGGGGTGTGGGAGGACTTCTGGCCCATAGGTAATGACTGCTGGAGGACTAAGTGTACTTCTGAATTTGTGTGGACTCCCAAATTCATGGTCATTTCTTCTGCCTTGAGGAAGAGCCATGAGAAGACACCAACCGCACGGAGGGACATGGCTTTTTGGTCTTTGCTTTTGAGTAAGAAACCTGCAAAGAGGCTGCTATCGTTAAATTTAGTGATGTTTTGTAAAGTCCTGGACTGAGTATCATGTGACTTGAACATCACTGAAAAAATGGTAGAGGTTTGTCAGCCTGTTCTGGTTGCTTCATTTTTGAACGTCTGCTCATACAGTCCTTAGCTCCTATCTCAAGGCACGACATGTGCTTCGGGCAAGGTTCATCATCCATGACAGTGGATGAGAATCTGTATTTCAAATAGACTTCTTGATCATTTTGAATTTTGGGGGGCCAAATTCTTCTCCGGTCCGATTTGTTCATCCTTGGTTTTGCCTCTTTGTGTGGCTAGCGAAGAGCTCGTAGGAGGAGCAGAAGGGTCAACACTGCCGTTTCCACATTGGTTGCTTGTGCTGGACTTATCAGGATTATGTCCAGCTGCGGTTTCTTTGCAGGAATCTCTTTTTAAGCCACTTGTCCATTTTGTGAGGGGTAGTGGTCTCAAGGGGAGACCTTTTGTTCCTCATTAGCACCTCAGGGGTTTACCTGTCATTTTTCGTTTGTTTGTTTTCTTTTTATTTGCTGTGCATAATTTAAAAAGCTTATTGTAGCTCTTTGGATTTCTGTCATTAAAGGAAGTCTCTAGAAGTTCTGCCCAGGAGTGAGGTGTCCAGAAAGGACTCTCCTCTCAGCCTTCAGTCTAGAGAAGTGTCTGGTAGTGGTGTATGTTGAATAGTAATGTAACTCAAATGCATCTTCAATATACAAGCTTTGCCCTTGCTCCTGATATGCCTGGGGGATGATTCTAGCAGCGCATAAAGAGCATGTTCTGCTGTGCTTTACCCGTTTGAAATAAGCCCTCACCAGAAATGTCTTCCTTAGTGCCTGCACAGAGCAAGAATTTCCAGTAGCAAGAGCATGCTGACCTTTGGGTGGCTTCAAAGTGACAGATAAATGTAAATAGGTTAAAAAATGAGTCCTGTGGTAGCAGTGTGTGCGTCAAAGTCCACCTGACTCTCCACGTTACTCAGCATGTCACAGCTTTATGTGGGTAAAGGTGGATGAAGTCAGTATAAGCAGGTATTGTAACTGGCCAGGCAGTTTATCTAAAGAAATGAAAAATTACCTTTGCTTGGAGTGGCATGCCTTTAGGTGTAGGGGTGCATTGCCATTTCCTTCCTTGGTGTGAGCACAGAGAACTGAGAGGTGTTTCCATCTCTGGGAGGGAACCCATCCAACAGCCGTCGTCAGCCTCAGGGCTTGTGGTCCTTGATGGAGGCGTAAGTGCTTGGGACAGTTTTACTTGTGTGGTGTTTCTTGTTCGGCTTCCAGGTTTTCCCCTTAATGCTTGCTCTTTGCTGTATTTGCCTTTATAGTGTTCTGTGAATGTTCTCCATTCATAGCCCTGAGCACTGAACTACGTGTTCCTTTCTCTGAAACCCCATCAATAGCTTTGGAGTTTTGCTTGGGAGCAGAGAAAATGGGGACCCTTTAGAGTAGAGGAGAGAATTTAGTATGAGAAGCACTTCAATGATAAGCATCTTGTAAGGTTAAAAGTACCGGCTTTAACTTTTTTTGGTTGCTTCTGAATTGTTTAGCAATAACTACTTAAAAGATTGATTGCTTCAACAAAAGAAGAGATCACTTTGATTTCTGTGTCTGACTAAAAGAACTAACCTGAACGTACCGAAAACTGATGTGAAGAGCCATTGTTTGTCATTATGGGGTACCACATCTGACTTGTAGAGCTTTCCCTGTGTGTAGGGTGGTGTTTTGTACGTGGCATTGTCCAGTCCTCTTTTTGAACTGAACAAGTTACTCTTTCACATCTTTTTGCATAGTGTTTCACTTGACGTGCAACTTTCTGCTCTTTACATGTCAGCTAACGGCTTCCAAAAAGACAGGAGATGGCTCAGCGAGGAGATGGGGCGTTCCTGCATCCGTTTCTGGCCTCTGGTCTGTGCTGCTGGGTCCACGTCCCCCTCAGTTGCTGGATGCAAGGCAAAAGGTTTATCCTCATTAAAATTACTTATCTAATTTCAGAAACTGTCCACATAGACTTCAAAATTTAACTTTTCATAATCTGTTTGTGCACTGGTAGAGAAGCAGTGGGGTTTTTTTCAGGGCTGTGCCTGGGAAAGAGCTTTTAGGAGCTTGTGATATGTCCCTCAACCCTCAAATGGTGCAATGAGGAGTTTGAGAAAGCCATGCATGTTTTTTGATGTTCACCAAAGCAGTTCTTATGTAGCTTCTAGCCAGAGGTTGAATATTTGCAGTCAGATTTTCCATCAGTCTTTGTACAGTGCCTAGTAACTTTTTTTTTCCTGCATGATCTTTGTGCACGGGAGTTGTCTCTTACATGGTCATGGTCATCTCTGTAAGTAATGCTGCACACGTTTGTACAGACGCTGGACAGGCGAGAAGCTGTAATGCCATTATGGAAGGGTAGCTTGATGCTGGGATCATGCTGTAGCTCTCACAGCCAAGGAGATTTGTGTTTGTTATTGGTGTTTTAGAGGAATTTGCCAGGTTTGGTATCTAGTGTGAAACCGCAGGGATCCTCTAGTGTTTCAGTGGTTAAATGATGGTCCCTATCAAGGTGACTGCTGGAGTCTGGGAGTTTCAGTCCATGTTCACTAAATTGCCTGCAGGCAATTAGCGACCTGGGGGGGAGTAATGCAGTTCAGGCTGTGTTGGATGTGGGCCAGGGTTTAGAGCGGCTGCAGAACCTGGACGTTCAAGTCTTAGCTGTAAACCCTGAGTAAGAACAGAGGAGGGGGAAAAGGGTCTTCAGAGGCCGTAGTCATGATCAGTTTTCGTCCCAGGGGCTCTGGTGCTTTGTGGGCAGAAAACTCTCCCTGAAGCTCCTTCTCCTGAAAGGGCTGTTATGCTCTGTACCTCTTGCTTCCTTTTAGATCTTTCTTACAAAACCAATTAGTTTTTTGTTTGGGGTGTTTTTTGGCCTCTCTAGGATGTGACATGCCTCTGTTTTGGAGAAGAGCAGATCTGCTCAGAAATTTTCACACCAGCCTTGAAACTCGTTTATTAGTGTGAGGATGATAGTGAATGAAGGGGGAGGAGGGGAGAAGAGGCAAAGAAATGGAGGGAGCGAGGAAAGGCTCAGAGGATTTGCAACACCTCGTGCTGTATTAATCCATTCAGGAAGAGATTCTCCCCACTGCTCCCAGAGCATTAATTTGCCGCTCCTCTAGTGTCAGAAGAGGTGACATGCCAGTGACACAGCTGTCACTCCTTGTCCCTGACTTTGTAATTGCCTTGAAAGCCAGGGCTACGGCCTTTCTCTTAAGAATATATGTTAGAGGTACGAGTGCACAGGGGCAGCAATGTGAACAGTGGGCAGTGAGAATAGGCAACGTCTCAGTCCATGGACAGGGAACTTGTTATTCCCGTCTTTGATGGTGGGATGTCGTGGGCTTTATCATCACAAGAAGGATGTTCTTGAGAGGACGAGAAACAGGGAACTGCTCGCCTGTCTTCCTAAGATGCGGCATTAGCGAGCTACCGTTGGGTTCCCAGTCTCTGGGAAAATCTGCTTTCATACTAATTAGCTAGTACGTATTAAAATGAATTTGTCCTATCTTCATTTGCCGATGGAAAATCCAAGTGGGCTGATCCCCGCGTGGAGCTGCTCCAGGCAATGTTGTGGAAGCCTGGTGACTTCATCACCAAGGTTTTTCCTTATTTAGCTTTTTGGTTCAGACTTCCTACCTTGTTTCCTGAAATTTAAGACCCATCCCAAGCTGTGTTGCCATAGCTGTGGTCTGAAGAATACCCGGTGTTCTTGCAAGTGGTTGCCGAAATTGTTGAAGCGATGTCAAGCTTCCTCGTTCAGGGCTGTTCTGGCTGGAGTAAAAGGGGAAAAAATGACGATTCCTGTCCTGGAGTTTTCCTGGGGGAAATTTTCCAAACCCCAAACCCCAGGTTGAAAATCTTCACAGTGGAAATTCATTTGCAAATAATCTGGTGCTCCTGAAATCAAAGCACTTTGTATAACTTGCTGCCTTCTCACGCTTTCCCCTCCTGACCCCTGGCTGTGCTTTCCTCCCCGTTACCACCTGCGTGAGGGTCCCCGCAGCAATGTCCGAGGGAAACGGTGGGCGGGTTTGTGTGTTACAGGCCCTCCAGCCAGCCTGTCCCGCAGTGGTGGGTATGAGCCAAAACTATAATTTTCAGAAGGCAATGTAAGTGATTGGGAAAAAAAAATAATCCATTTTTTCATGAAACTTGGTGTGAAATTTTCCAAGCTGTTTCAGGAAAGGAAATCATTTGAGCTGGAGCTACTGTGTCAAGTATTTCTCACTGGTGAAAATCTATTGATTTTCTCTCAACTTTAAAATTTTCCCACCAAAAATTTAAGCTTTGCAGACACTAAAATCTCTGTCAGGAAGGTCTTACCGGTTGGTACTCTACTGCTGTGCGGTGCATATACACTCTCAGCAGAAATTAGTTTATTCTATCATTCTGCGTCTGCTAGTTGAGGATTATAATCTCTTGTCAAGAGTAATTGAGCATGTGTTTGTAAGATAAGCATAAGCGACAGTATTGGCATAAGTGACAGTATCACATTTGTGACAGCAAATAACCCTGTCCTGGCCCTCTCCATTGCTTGGAGATGGGCGTATTTGCAGGGAGATGTAATTTGAAATGGTAGAGACCCTGCTTCAGAACAGGAATGGACACCTGTTGCATGGTGGAAATGGTGGCAAGCTTTGTTTACTTCTTCATTTCTAAGCCCTGCCGTTGAGTTCCTCCTTAGGGATGGCAATTTCAGTCGTGGCAATAAATGCAGGACAAGGTTCTTGTTCTGGAGGTGCAGCAAGGTCAGTAAGGGGCCCAGCCGAGGAGTCTGTCCAGCCATCTGGGCTGTCTTCCCCCAGCTGGCGGCAGGGTCGTGGCCGTTGACAGATGTGGAGTTGTTGTCATTGAAAATAAACACCTATTCTGCTCAGATTGTGAGGAGCAGCCAGCCTGCCTCTGTTACAATCCCAGGTGTGTGGTGTATGATTGCACGGACCCTCACATATACATGCACAGAATCGTTTATTGTTACAATACAGGAGTATTTACCATAGCGGGGAGGTCCCGCTGTCTCCCCCAGTCATCACCCGATTCGTATCCCTTATAAACTACGAAAAACAGTCTCTCTTCCTTTTGGCAAGGATCCACACATCTGCTCTCAGATCCGCTTATTCTCAGGGTTAACCAGTCACGCGATTCTCTTGATGTTTACAGTTCCCTTACAGAGGAGACAACTAAGGCAGGCGTTCAGGTCTTATCTCAGGCATACATGCGCGTCTGCTAGTTCTCAGCGCGCAGGCCGAAGTCCTATCTTATCTGGGCCGAAACTCCCAACTCCACAATTCTTCTCCGCACAGGTGGAGCAGGTCTTTGCAGCAGAGCAGCAGTGCTGTAGATACAGCTCCACCTCCTGCCCGGTCTCTCTGGCCGTGGTCAGGTCTGGGACAGGAGCCTCAGTTCACATTTGGGGAGTTCGGGCAGCTGGGTGCAGGCTTTCTGTCCTCGCTTCGGGCGAGACATGACATGCGGGAGGTTTCAGCAGCTCTGTTTTAATGTCTTGGTGGCTGCGCCCCCGCGAGCCAGCCCCGGTCGGGAGCAAATGTGTGCGGTCCATGCATCTGGAGTCTGCTCCCCTTGCCTGTCCTCTTGCAGCGTGGAAGAAGGTTACTTTAATAAAGTGAGAACTGAAATTCTGCGTTATCTTTAATCAATAAAAGAGAATTCTGTAATTACAGGATTTTGGGATATTTCAGATCCTCAAGATAAAAACATGGATCACCGCACTGGAGGATTTTTGCCACTGTACTGTGGATCATGCAACCTTAAGATAGCTCTTTTATGTTTTAATTTTTCCGAGTTATTTCCAAGTCTCATGGAGCTGTGGTGCAATCCTGTAACGGGTGGCTGGGTGCCATTCCTGTGCTCTCTGTGCTGTTGGGCTGCAGGTCCCTCCCCAGGGCTCCTGCCCTGCCTGCCCCGTTGTGGGACGTTGCACCAGAGGCAGGTCTGTGGCTGCCGGCCCTGCAGTGGTCCTGCAGCGGGGCCGCGTCCTGCCCTCGGCTGCAGCCCTGGTCCTGTGGAGAACTGGACCCCCTGAGCGGCGGGGATGGCCATCACGTGCATCCTGCAAGTCAACAGTGTGGCCAGGGGACCAGAAACATCTGCTCCCGCAGTTTGGGCACCGCTGTGGTGGTGGGGATGCACCGAGTCAGGCTGGGGAGGGGGACCTGCCTCCCTGGAGCACCTGGCCTGCTGTGCTGCTTTTCTTGTCATTCAGCCCTGCTGAGCAGGAAGACCTAAGAGCTGGGGAGTTGATTTTTGCCTTTTTGCATCTCTGGTGGAGGAGGGGATGGGCATAACTGCGTGATGGTTCAGTTTGTACTTCTGCCTCCTGTGGAAGGGAGCGAAGGCATTGCATAGGAAAAGCAGCACAGGCTGCAGGGTACACACCATGGTGGGATTGTCTCTTTTCTCCAGAGCTTGCCAGTATGTGGCATTAGACAGAGCTTTAGTGTGGGACAGCTGAGGAGAGAGGGAAAAGGAACTTGATCCATCGCTGGGATTGCTCTGACCTGCCCCAGGGCTCGGAGATGTTGATGTTGGAGGAACGTGCACCGGACACCACATGCAGGGTGCAGAAACTCAGCATTTCTGACCGCTGTTCAGACTGAAAGCATAGGAAGGAAAATCTGGGTGATCACTGCCTACCTCTTTTTTCTTTATTCCCCTTGTCCTCGTCTGTCTGAAGCATTTTTTGTCACTGATTTGTTTTTCCCCCTTTCTCCTTGCCTTCTCTCGCAGGCTTTGAAGCAGCATCGTGGCAGATGAAGGAAGACTGGTGGCATCTTTTTTCCTGCACGTGTTTTCTTCTGCTTGCGACCACCGTTTTGTGCTGGCTGTTTCCCTGGCAGACGGTGTCGTACATGGGTGCCTACTTGCTCGGGGCAGACCTTACCCTAACCCTTTCCTGTGGAGGGAATTCAGCCCTTAGTACCACATGCCTGTTGCATGCAGCTGTTCCTTGTGAAAGGCTGTTCAGTTTCCTAGGATCCTCTACTTTTGCTCCCTGGGTATGGGCTGCAGTGTGCCCTTCTGGCTCTGCTCTCCTCGTGTCCGTTTAATGGGCAGTCTTACCGGAGCATGAATCAAAAGCTGGGGGCACTACAAAACTGTTTGGATTTGACCAGGTTTTGGTGGTTTCCAAAGGAGCTGTTGAATTGGTATCCTCTCTGACTTTAAACTTCAGCAGTGTCCTCACTAACTCCTGCTTGGTGCAGGTGGTGCCCAAAGGCCGAGGACCCTTGAGCTGCCCACACTGAGTGCCGCTTGCTCCAGCGCTGGGTGTCTGGGATAACCAGCGGCAGGAGTGCAGGCAGGATGCTGCTGTGACTTCTGGGATAGCATGTAGGCCATGAGTGATCGCTGACTTTTCCTCTGTTTCTCCCACCAGCTGCGACAATTCCCCAGTAGGAGGGTAAAGAAGAAAAGGGAAAAGTCCGATCCAGGTCCGAGCACCTCCTCTGCCTCTACGGGCATCTCTGCCTCGGGACAGACACGTCAGAAAGCACCAGGGGGACGTGTGCTGGCGCTCTGTGAGCAGATGCTGGTAAGCTAACGTCGTGTTCCCTCTCTCCGTGCACTAGTATTTTCTACTTTTCTGTGGCAACGCCTCTGTAGCAAGTAGAGGAGCGGAGATGATTTCTGAAGTCTTCCACTGGCCTGCTTCACCTCTTCTGCTTGCATGTACCTCCTCTTTGAGGAGGCTCTGCTTTTATCGTTTGGCCTGCTCTTTCTCAGATCAAAATGAGCTGTTCAATAGTGGTTTGTTTCGGACAGTTCTGGTCCTCCTGGCTGGTCCTCCTTGATTTGCTTGGGACAGAGTTTAAAGAAAAAAGAGAAGAGTAAACTTGCCTCAAAAGGCTGAAAGCAGGTTTTAGTTCGAGCCGTATCTCTGGTTTCTCTCCCAGTGGATTTTAGCTTTCTAATGGAACTGAAATCCAATGAATATCGGATAAGCTTGATAGCAGTCATATTTGCCACCACACATTTGTAATAGATTGTCCCCTAAATGGTGTTTTGCTTGCTGAGCCCTGCTCCAAGAGTAAGGGTGTTTAAAAACTGCTGTGCTTTTTTTCAGCAGCTGGATACAAACCTAACCAAGAAGAAGCAGCAGCCTCTGCGGGAGAAAGAGACTATGGTCAAGAGGGAGATGGTGTCCTGTTATCTGCACACATCCAGTGCCGTGAGTATTTCTGACCCTCGCTGCTGCCCCTGTGCTGGGGTCCTCGGGAGCAGGTGCTACAGGCTCCAGCACAAAAACTCCAGCCTGGCTTCTAAACAAAAAATTCGGAAGTTTTTGAGTTCCAGCTCAGCCCTTCCTTCCTGCTCTTGATTCTGGCAGGCCCTGTATATCTCATTCAGGGGGCTTGCTACTTCCCAGCAAAGGCAACTAATGCTATCAGTTCGTGAAGCAGAATAAGGCCAGCCTGCCAGGGACCTGGAACTGGAGAGGGGTCGGAGGTCTTGGCTAGAGGTGGGGGTTTGTCTGGGACTTTGTCTTTAAATGTGACTCGGACGTTATGGGTCACAGCTTTTGAGTCCTTTCAGTAGCTGCTCATGCTGGATATCATCACAGGTAGGCAGGTGGTTTCACTTTGACTTTTCCAGAAGTGTATACTTTTTTTTCTTTTTCTTTTTTTTTTTTTTCTCCCCAGAGTGGGATTTAGGGTTCAGTGCATCATTAGCCAAGGATTTTCCACGTTCGGTTTCTGAAATGCAGAGACGATGTTGAGACACACAGGCATAGTGCAGCAACTTGTCTTCCTCTAAAGCAAACAGAAGTCATTCACAAAAGCGTATGACTTCCTTTCTAATTCAGGATACTCATCATACTCGAGGAAGACCCTCCTGTTCAACAGAAACTTATTGCCAGAATACCAGGAGATGGACAAGTGCCAGCTTCTTCTCTTGACAGGGAAATTGCTACACTTCCTTCATTATTTTCAAAGGTAGCTTCTGGTTTAAAAAATAAAAGTGGTTGAGTGATTTGGGCATCTATGACATCTCAGGACTTGTAGCTGTGCTAGTTCAAGGTAAAGATTTTAGGGAAATTCCTTGGCTTTAGCCTTCTTACCCGGAGCCATAAACTGGCCCAAATGACAGCTTCTTGGAAGCAGAATATAAGATGGATTTCTTGGAACACACAATGAAGTGCTAGCCCTCTTGTAGGCAGAAGAGCAGCAAATGGGATTTAAATACCTCATGTCGTTAAATGTAAACGGTAGGAAGAGAAGACTGGGTCTTCTAGAGAGAGGGATACTTTGCTTGCAGTATGGGTTTGAAGGTGCTGTGCTGTACAGCGTGACACCAGCACAGCCACGCTGAAGGCAAAAGAGGACGTCCTGTAAAAGAGGGACAGACGTGGCTCTGCTCGCTCTTTCAGGTACCCGTGGGTAAACCCACAGACAGCTCCCGTAAAGAGCCCCTTGGAGCAGCAAGGTTGAGCAGCAGCCCCATCAGGTGAGGTGGGGAAGGGTGTGGGCTGGGACGCTGGACAAAACCAGGGCTATCAATGAGAAACTGGGAGCTTTGACCTTGGGAACTGCGCTATGGCTGAGTAGAGGTGAGGAAGGGTGGAGGCCGTGCAAAAGTGCGTGGGGTTTTTGTGTGTGCTGATGATTTTGTCTGTTCCTGACAGCTGGGTGCAGAGCTTCGGTCCTGATGGCCTCGCCACTCTGCTGGAGACCTGAAAAGGCTCCAGGAGGAAAAGGTGCTGCAGGGTGAGCAGCTGATCGCGTGGGCATCATTGCTGAGTGTCTGTCATAGTGTCCAGAAAGCCACAAGGCTCGTTGCTGCTCCACGCTCTTCCTGGCTCTCCTGGCGCAGCCCCACAGACATGGAGCTCTGCGTCCATCTGTGTTTCAAGTGTTCTTAACCTTCCTGTGTTCTTCCTCTTCCTACTGAGTTTGAATTTGACGGGTATAATCATACCGAACATACTGCAATAACTGACCAACAGATAGTATTTGCAGTTTGCCCCGTGGCTCCTCAGGACTGGTTACTCCTGGGGTCAGGCCAAGAACTGTAGCGCCTGGAGAACCTGGTTCAGCCCTGGGCTTTTTCACGGTCCAGTGGCAACCCCTTTCCTCTCCACGTGATTGTTCTCCCAGTGTGTCCAGCGGGGTGGCCATCCTGGTCCCAGGGTGTAAGGAGAATGGATGACGGCTACCTCAGTGATGCTCACCACGACACAGTGGTGAGGCTGGGGAAGACTGGTCCCTGGTGACCGCAGACATTTTCAAACGCAGGATTAGTACTGTGTCTGTATGTGGTCTGGTTGTGTGAGGGGGGAACAAAATACCAGCTCAGGGTGGTATGGCCAGGGCGGGAGGGAAGAAGAAAGAGGATCAGGGCAGGTTGCTCACGATGCGATGAGGCAGTGGTTTGCTTGGGGGCTTAAAGATCTCTCCTGAGATGGAGATGGTGGGAGGAGGTGTTTGGGATTGAGCTGAGGGATTCTTGTGAGTAGGGGGGGCGATTGATAGCAGTGTGAATATTGGCTGTATTGGAATTCAGTCTGGTGGTTTCCTGCATAAACAACCTATCGTACCATCTTTTGAAAGTCCATTAAGGTGGAATCTTGGTGTGATTGTGGGTGCTGAGGGCCTCATCATCGCCTTACCTAAGAGCTCTGGAGGAAAGAGAGGAGGTGTCTTGTTCCATAAGTTTGTCAGCTCGCTGATTTTCTTCCTCGCAGGTCACATAGTACATGATGCAGACAAGAGACCATCCAATGCCTGAAGGCTTTATGCACAAGCAGGTAAGAGCCTTGTGCAGTGTGTAGAGACAACCTCACACAGCCACAGCTCCCGCTGCATGGTGTCTGCCCAGTTATCTCAGAGCGGTTGCTGGAATGCGCAGGGAAAATAGTGCTGGAAGTTTCCTGCTCTTTAGTTTCATGCAGGTGCAATACGCATAGCTAAATAAAGAGAATAAATTCCCTTGGTAATACATGCTAAAGTGTCCTTGCCTCTCTCCTAGGCTGGCGAAGAACTGACTTTTACATAGGTCACCAGAGCATGATTGCTGCCAAGAAAGATCCCTGCGCTTGGCTGCTCCCCTGGACCCTGTTCCTCCTCACGTCCCCATTGCCTCTCTCGCTGGATTCGGTTTCTGGAGGGCACAGTAATCCCAAGCGCTGGCATTTGGAGATGAAAGAGGATGCCGATGGAGAAGCACCTTCGCTCATTTTGCAGTGAGTTTCACGGCAGGCTTGGGAGCTGGGTGTCTTATACTTTCTGTGAGGAGAAATGCCTACACGTTTCTGCCTCCGTTTTGCCTCAGAAACTGATTTCACACCCAGGATGCCTTGCGACAGGCTCAGAAAGGGGCCAGAAGGCGTAGGAACTGCAGCTCTTGTGGGACACTGCAGAAGCATCTTCAAGGTGAAGTGTTGTCTTTTTTACTCAAACTCCACTGCCTGAGTTTGCCAGGAAACCAGCTTCTTCACCGAAACAAGGAGTAAAAAGAGTGGAAACCCATCTTCTTAACAAGATGACCCTGTTGATGAGGACCATCAGTGGCAGTGCTTGTAATGCCTTGGTTTCCTTGTCTCTCTTGCACCAGATGTCGCACTTGGGAGAAGACAACTTGAATCACACAAAGGCGACCCGAGCCTCTAATCGAGCAGCGCTGAAGATGCTCTGTTCCTGGTCATTTTTTTTCCCTGAGATCTCTGCGTGCTAATTTAATATGCTCAGTAGGTGTAGAAAGCTTCCGCCCTTCTGGATCACACGGGTGCTTTCATAAAGGAAGTCTTGAGTTAAAAAATTTCAAAAAAACCCCAAACCCCTCTGTTCTTTCTCACATGGTCAAACTCTCTACAGAAATCAGAAGCACCACTTAGGACTGGGTTTGGTTATGATGCAATTTTATTGTTTCGATCCCAAACGTCAAGTTTGATGATTAGCATTCTTATGATAATGTTTGTCTGCGGCCTTTGATGGTAAATTGCAGGTTGTGATGGCAAGCTCCGTCACAAGTACTGAACGCTTCTGTCCATAAGCCATGCACCTGAAACACGTGGCAAAGAGTGAGGCAACATTTGCTGGTGATGCTGCAAATGCTTACTTTTTAGTCCTCCTCTCCGGAGTTCTCTTTGGATTTCTTTTTCTTCTTCACTTTCTTGCATTTCTTTTTCAATTCTGCATCACCAGAATGCTCGCTTCTGCCTTTCACCGCTTTCTTTTGGGTGCACTTTCATCCCCCTCTGCACAGGCGTGTTTCCTCTTTCTGCACGTTTCTTTTCCGTGTGCCTGGCCAGAGCCTGCAGGCTCTGGGTGAACCGGCACTGGTGGGAGCGCACGTTGTCCAAGTGAGTATTTCCCCGGCTGCTGCTCACCTACCAAGCCAGGCTGCGTGTCTGCTCTGTGGCCGCTCAAGCCGTGCACGCTTTCCCCTCTGGAGCTTCTGCCATTCACGGGGGCTGTTTCTCTCCCTGTGGGAAGAGCTGCACAGGTTCCCACTGCCAGGCGCCGGCTGACGGTGAGCGCGCTTCTGCGTTTCTGCGTGGCGAGTGCGCCTCGGGCTGGGAGGCGACAGTCTGGTTGGCTTCTGTTCAGCTTCCCCCCCTGCTCAGAGTCAGAGCGCGCTCTCTTCCTGCCGCAGCGCTGAGGGGGAGTTCCTGCAGAGTCCCGTGCTTGTCTCTTCCTTTGGGTCCTCTGCATATTTTCTCCACCTTCTTGATTCCTCAGTCCCACGGTGACGCCAGAAAATGGACTCTTCTGCACTTGATCCAGCTTTGCCCCACAAGTGCTCTTTGTCTCTTGGCATTCAGCACCTGCTCCAGGGCTCAGATCATGGTGCCTGGAGAAACAACAGTGATCTTAGTCTAGGGTTGTTCTCGCAGCCTCCTCGTGCCTTCAGTCTCATCCTTTCATTGTCTGGCAGCACTTGGTGTGACACGCAGAAGCCTGAACCAGCACTAGAAGCTGGAAATGAGATCACGGTCTTCCAGCCACGTCTGTCCCTTTCAGAGCAGTAACTCATCTTTATACCCTCTCGGACCTCCATTTCGCCTCTTTTCGCAGCTAGCCAGTCTCAGAGAGCAGACAGCCAGCAACTTACACCAGCGCAAGAGTTTAGTGCCGGACAAGGAGGGAGAAGAAAGGAGCGGGCAAACTGCAGAACAGACAGAACTTAACTAGACAAACAGTCATTCTCTCCTAGGACAGAAAGCAAAACCCACCACAGGAGAACACCACCACCACGATCAGTAACAGGAGAGGGAGTGTATTCGGAACACCCTTCCACACTTGTTATTACCTGGCATAGAAGAGTAAATACGGACGCTGGCGGAGAACCGTCTTGATGTCACAAAGACCTACAGAGTCATCATTCATCTTGTACCACCGTCCATCGCCGGCCTGCAAAGAAAGGCAACGCTATCTTTAGATGAACTGCAGGATTTTTAAAACAAAAACACAGAGAGAACACCGCTGAAGGACACCATGCGCCAACGCAAATCGCAGAGTTGACTTTTACCTTCACGAAGCAGTAATAGTGTCCTGCCTGACAGCTGGAACCTTCATGTACCAGGACAGCATACAAGGAGTAGAGGAGTGGTTCTCCAGCCGCTTGAGACATGTATGCACCAAGGTCCAAATATTCCGGATACTGCACAAGCTAAAGAGAGACCGAGAAGACTAAAAGTTATCCTGAGAGTCTTTAGGAAGCAGCCTGAGGAAACCTTGCCACCAAACACAGGCTAGAGGTATAGAAATAGATCTTCTCGGTTCATCAAAAAAAGGCGTTGCCATTTCGTCATTGAAGTGGCAGAAAACTGTTCTCGGCCAAAGCAGCTCTTTACGAGCACAGCGGAGTGCTTATCTTCGCATTGGAACTTTCCTCTTACCACAAGGGAAAGAGCAAGGCACAGCTACCAGAGCTATTGCATTGATTTTTCTTAGGCAGCTGCACTCGATAGCCATCGTGTGCAGACGTTAACAACTTCCAAAAAAGGGTTCTCCTTCGGGAAAGGTCTCCTTCCAAGCAGACAAAGTTGCAGTGCACTTGTATACATACCTTGCTAATCTTTCTGCCAGAGAAAGGATCGAATCTCTTCAAGCACACTGTCAGGACATTGGAGGAGCGATGTATCGCAAGCCTCTTGGACGCAGTGGCCAGCTGTTCACACCTTGAAAACAAGCACAGACCCAACTGTTGCAACCAATCTTCTCCCCGCTTCACCCCCCATCCACGTATGGTTGCGTAAAGGCTTGTTTTGCCCAACTATCGTATGCGCAGGTTTGCATTTCAGACCCCTTAAGTCCGTACGCTCTCACGGAAGGTAGCTTCAGTCTAGGGTGGCTCACTTTGGAGAGCAGCAGTCTACAGTCTTTACAAGAACTAGGAACGACACTGTTCAGAGAGCCGGCAGAGGCTGCTATTGCTCCGAGGACTGCGGTCTCCTGGACAGAGACGCAAGCATCCAAAAAGCCTTGGAAATGAAACTGTTGATTGCTTTCTCGAGGCAGCTGCTGTTGCCAAATCACTGTCCAGAGCTCTTCCTCGCTTCAGCTCACCGCTGCGTATGGGACGTGTCTTCTCCCTTCTGGCCATGGGGGTAGGTCAGCGGGCAACTTCATAGCTAGGAAGGTTGACCACCTCCAGGGCAGACAATGCCAGGAAGAAAATTCTCATCAAAGCTTTCCAAATATCCAGGCAGAAGGGAAAAAAATTACCCGTGTTAGAAACAAGTGCATTATTTTCCAAGTTCCGGATGACTCGGGTGGATTAGTTGTATGGGAAAGAAAAAAAAAGAAAAAACCCAGGCTGTCTCATGACTGTGTTTCTCAATTAAGTCAAAATGTAACTAGGGCTCCCGGACACGCAATACCGTAACCCAGTATCTACTATGAAGATGTCTTTAGTAATAATCTTACTTGCTACATTTATAGCCATTTTCACCATCCAACTGCTCAGGTTTGAAAAAGTCTTCCAGAGCTTCAGTGACAGATGAGGCTGCCTGGATGAGAAAGAAAGGAGAGCGCTAAGCTCCTGGAAACCCAAAATCCCAAGAAATAGCTACCCGTGTGGTGCCAGCGTTATCCCAAGAAAGAGCTACCCCTGGGCGGTACCAGAGTTGCCTGTGGTACGCATGGTCAAAAATAGCAAAAGCAATCAAAGCCATCCGAGCAGCAATCAGAGGCGAATTGAGGTAGTCCAAAGCAGGGTGGTATGGCAGTGTCATCAGGGCTGTAGATGCCATCCTTACTCTCTGCCCAGCTGACACCCAGCACGGGGCGGCCGTTTACAGGACTTCCACCGAAGGAGCCCAGAAGCCCGGTTCCCTCCCCATCCAGCACCAAGCTCTTGCGTGGTAACAGCCCACAGTTTTAAATCAACGGAGCTTACTGGAGATAAACTAGGCCCCCTGCAGGGGTCTTGAAACATTGTGCACCACAATTTCAAACCATCTTACCTTGATATCCAAAGGAATATCAAGGAATGCTTCGTAGGTGTCGGAAACGGCTTTGCAGCTCAAGCACGTTACTGGAAGGCAAAGAGAAATGCTTCTCAGGTTGGGAAGGAGACTAACTCTGCCCGTTTCAACAACCAACACATACTACTTTAGAGGCACTGGACATACTGCTGCATGCTAGAAAGTAGAAGTTTGTTTACCGCAAAGAGAGAAGGAGCCAGAGATCATTCTAAGGATGGTAATATTTTTAAAAAGTACCTCTGGATCTCAGAAAGCCCCCAAATATTTGATGGACGATGGTAGTTTCTTGAGAAGAGATGCCCAAGCTGGAAACAAATCGTAAGGCAGAGAGTTATCTCCTCCAAGAGTTTTGCTTTGTGTGAAAACTCTGGGCATAGGGTTTCCTTGATGGGAGAACATCAAGGAGTCCAGAGGGCTCAGGAACACTGCAAAGGTAATTTGCTTGTGCTTACTCGCTGCTTCCACTCGGACGAGCTCTCTGCATGGCATTGATAGTGTAGCTTAAGAACTCGTGGGCATCTTCCTGCATGCCAGGCTGGAAATGTTCTCCTATTCCTAAGACAGAAGTTGTTAATAGTTCTCTCTGACAAGAAGGGAAGAAACGTGTAAAAGCACCTGAAATGACTTACTTCTGAGGACCCGGATGACAGCCTTAGGTTGGATGGCACTGGCTGAAGAATGCAGGACCTCGTTAACGTGCGCTTCCATTATGCACATCATGCAGAAGCCTTGCTGACGACCTGAAGAGGGAGGGAGGGAAGCAAGCTTCTCAGGTTAGCAAAGTACCATAGCAATGGCAAACCTAACGGAGATCTTGAAGTTACAAGAACAGTCTCCACTCTTCTGCCAAGGTGCCAATGTGCCAACAAGCCCGGGACATTTTAGTGCATAGAAAACTGTCTTCAGAGGGATGCTTAACTGACAGAAGTTTTCTGTGCAATAAGCAAAGAGAGTTTAACGTGCAGGAAAAGGGCCCGAGACCCGGGGCTAGAAAGCGGTGCCTTTCTGAAGATGAACACACCGGGGTAGGACAAGAGGCTTCTAGCTTGAGAGTTCAAAGAACACCAACTCGGGGGGCTGACAAAGACGGGATGCTTTTCTCCTAAATCAAATTCCAGATTCTGGGAATCCTTGGGAAGTGCCCGACAAATTTACAAGGAGAAGTTCATAAAAGTACTCACACGACTGGCCGTGCGCACGAGAGAGCAGGTAGTTGGCCAGAGGGGGAGTGTACGTCAGGCACTGCAGGACGGAGTTGAGGAAGCAGGTATTGCCCAGGTTATGGAGTCCTGCTCCAGCTCTCTGTCTTTGCTGCCACTCCATGCAAATCTTCTCCGGGGGACAGAGGATCCTTTGTGGCGGAGCCATTCCCTCGGCAATGACTGCAGGGAAATGACATTTGAAAAGAGATGAGATGATATTGTTGCCTGAAAGCCTATTTGAAAAGTCGAGTTCTGTACAGGAGCACCCAGGACAACCAGCTCTAACCTCCAACACAGAAACATCGGGGGAAGCCTGACACTGCCATCGCAAGAAACAGTTTTGGAAAATAGTCTGTTCCCCTGCTTACTTTGCTGAAAGTCCAACAAACCCACACTCTGATTTCTGTGCCTCGGGCTACCTTCCTTTCCCTCCAGAGTCTTGAATTGGATTATCAGGGCAAGTCTTCCCTTTTCCCGATTGTAACTTGATGAAAACAAGCAAGTCCCTAGCACAGAAAGTAACCCTACTGACGTCAGATCTTTCTACGAGCAATGCCATCTTTCAAAGTCTTGCACATAGCGGCAGAGGAGTGACAAAATGCATTTTCCTGTGTCGAATTGAAAACGCCTGGGTAAGTCTGGCTGCTCTCAGGAAACACCCCAGAATTCACTCTAGGTTGTCAGCACATCCACGTTCAGGGATGGAGCACCAGCCACGTCCGTTGCCTTTAGGGATTCACAAAGTCCAAGCCTGCTGGTGAAGCCGTTACTCACGGGAGTCATTCCCCATTGCAGCCATCGCTCCTCTCAGGAACAGAGGGGAAAGTTTGGGATGACAAAGGATGTCAGGACGCGCTCCAGAAAGAGACGATCAGCGCCAATCCCGTCACCTGATGGCAAAGAAATAATTGTAGCTCAATAAAACGATTAAACCCCCCCCAAGCACAACCTACACAACAGCATCCGCTATCCAAAGTGTTCCAGCGGTACCTGTAACTGCTGCAGAGCTGCAGGCTGATGGCCCTACTGACCCTGTCACAGGACTCCAGTTGACAGCAATTACCAAGGCCCTTTTGAAAGACTGCATTGCATGTCACCTTCTCTGAGGAGGAGCTGCTGCTTACCTGTGGCTAGCGTTAGCAGCAGAGCCCTCTGGCTCTCCAGCCCACGCTTGCCCACCTTGTATGCAGGAGTGACTGGCTTTCAGCCGCTGCTTTAACGGCTGCCTTTGCCGTGCTCCTTTTCTGTCTCCCATCCTACCGCATCAGTCAGGGTGGGCTTCTTGTCATTCTAGGCTGAGCCCAACGCCTCAGACTACACTGCCACCCCCCTACTTCCCTGTCCTAGGATATGGCAAAGAACTAAGAATTAGCAAGTAGAAACTCTGCCCATAGGCCTGGCCAGCCTATAAAGGTGTAATAGCTGAACCTAGAGCTCGGAAGGTATAGACCAGCCGCTACTTTTATCCCGTATCTACCTACTCTATGATCTGTCCTGAAAGTCAAATCATAATCACCTTTGAAAGAGGATGGGAGTTGCAGAGAAGCGGGCAGTAAACGATAAATGGTTGGAAAGAAGTAGGCACGCAAGTAGCAAAGGAAGGAGCCGAGTTATCCCGAAGGCCAGCTCAGCCCAACTAGCTTTCGCTGACCCGCTCCTCAGGATACCAAGCCCTGGCCAGGTGAGCTCACAAGCGCCGGGCGGGTGCCGCATGACTGCCCCTTTGTGACATGGGGCCGCACGGGGACGTGTCCCCTTGAGCCACGTGACCACGCAGCTGCCGCAGCCCGGGCAGCTCCGGCAGCCGGCAGCCGCTGGGCTTCCCCACACGCTGCCGGCGAAGGGCCGTACGTCCGCTGGCAGAGCTCCCGCCTCTTCCCTGAGCCGCACCAGCCGGATGAATAAAAACCTGCCCCGGGCTGTAAGCGTGCCTGTTCACAGCTTTGGCTGGAACATTCGGGTTGCCGAGGGTTTCTTTTCCACTCTTCCCAGGTACAGGAACTGTGTCCGTGAGACTCATGTAGCAAAGCACCTGATCGCTTACAGCTTCATTTCCAATAAATTTTATCTGCCCCCCAAGATTCAACCACAGGCTGACTCTGAACTAGAGCTACCAAAGAAGCACCTTCAGCAACTGTGCTGGGTGGACCTTGGCTGGCTGCCAGGCCCCCACCCAGCCGCTCTCTCACCCTGGAGCTCTGAAAAGCGTTTGGGGGTGCCTTTTTAGCATCTGGTTTAGCCCCTTGACTCGCCCGGAGGGCAGTGAGTATTGCTCCTGCCCCAACGAGGCAGCTGGTTGTAACTCCTGCCACGCTTGAACTGCTCGGTTTGGCCCTTGCCCCACTCGCGGCATCTGCTCTTCCCCAGTCCTGTTCAGGGCAGTTAGTTGTACTCCTGCTCAGCTCAGGGCAGTTAGTTTTGCCCCTGCTCCACTCGGGGAGGCTTTTCTCTTTTCATGTTTTGCTTGAGGCATCCAGTTTGGGCACAGCCTTGCTCGGGTGCCTTGCTTTCCTCATGTCCCTCTCGGGACGGCTGAGTTTTTCCCCTCTTTTGCTTGCGGAGGCTCGTTTTGCCCCTTCCCCACACAGGGTACCTGGCTTTACTGTGGCCTTGCTCAGGTGGCCTTTTATGCCCCTGCCCAAATCGGGGTGGCTAGTTTTGCCCCGCCCTGTCTGGGCATTTGGTTTGTCCCTGTCCTGGTCAGGGCATCTCTTTGTGCCCCTGGCCCCCCATGGGGCATGTCATTCTGCCCCTGCCCCCGCCCCGCTTGGAGCAGATATTTTTGCCCTGCCCAGCTGGGGTCCCGGTTTGCCCCAGCCTTTGCCTGCCCCCCAGTCCCTCCTGCCCCGGCACCTCTCGTTTCCCTCCAGTCCCGGCTCGGGCGTTTCTCCTGACTAGGCGGTGTCCCGTCGGGGCAGGGGCCGGGGAGGCTGCGCCGTGGTCCCCTCCCAAGCACAACCCCGTACCTGGCTTTGGTCTGCGGTGGCACTGTGGCTGTGGGGCTGGCGGGGATGGGGCGAGCGGCCGCCGGGCCCTGGGGGCTCCTTGTCCCTCAGTTTCGTTCCGGTGAAAGGCGGCCCCTCTGCAGGCAGGCAGCTGCAGGCAGCTGTCTGCGTTTTCCGCAGGCGCTGCTGCCTGGGTCCTCGGAGGGCTTCATGGCCCAAAAGGTGCCAGCCCGAGTGCCAGGGGCTCCCTGGATGCGCAACACTGGCGCTCTTACCAGTCCCGCCAGTTACCAGTTTCCACCAATGGACTCTACACGTAGAGAGAAAAACTACCCCATGAATTACATATGCAAGTTCAACACGTGTTTTTAATTAGCTTTGGCTTTTCAGCCTGTTGGTACCAACTGAGTGTTGTTTTTCCAAGGCAATCCCAACAGCTGAACAGGGATTAAAGCTCTTCCTGGAGGGACCTGTGGGCAGGTGGGTGGGCCAGCAGAGCGGTCAGTGTCTCTCGAAGGTCTCTCTGAGCTCCTCCTGGCCAGAGGTGGCTCTGGGAGGAGGGACGAGATGGGCTGCTGGTGCCCATGTGCAGGTGCTTGTGATGTCAGTTACGACACAGTTCCTGACTGGGCAGGTGCAGGAACCTGGCCTGTGCAGGTGCCTGTGATGTCACTGGTGGCAGGAATGCTCATAGGGCATTGAACGGAACCTGGCTTGTGCAGGGGCTTGTGATGTCAGTTACGACACAGTTCGTGACTGGGCAGGTGCCTGTGATGTCACTGGTGGCAGGAATGCTCATAGGGCATTGAACGGAAGCTGCCTTGTGCAGGGGCTTGTGATGTCAGTTACGACACATTTCGTGACTGGGCAGGTGCCTGTGATGTCACTGGTGGCAGGAATGCTCATAGGGCATTGAACGGAAGCTGGCTTGTGCAGGGGCTTGTGATGTCAGTTACGACACATTTCGTGACTGGGCAGGTGCCTGTGATGTCACTGGTGGCAGGAATGCTCATAGGGCATTGAACGGAAGCTGGCTTGTGCAGGGGCTTGTGATGTCAGTTACGACACAGTTCGTGACTGGGCAGGTGCCTGTGATGTCACTGGTGGCAGGAATGCTCATAGGGCATTGAACGGAAGCTGGCTTGTGCAGGGGCTTGTGATGTCACGCCTGGCACATGAGCTGATATTGCAGGAGCGGGAACCAGGCTTATGCTGCTGTTTGATGTCACTGGTGAACTGTGCATCTCGTATGGCAAGTGCGGCAATGTGGCTTGTGCAGCTGTTTATGTCACGCCTGGCTTAGTACCTGATAGGGCAGGTGCTGGAACCTGGCTCATGCAGGTGCTTCCGAGGTCATTTGTGGCACGGTTCCTGATTGGGCATGTGCAGGAACTAAGCTTGTGTAGGTGTTTATGTCAGCTGTGGCACAGTTCCTGATAGAGCAGGGGCAGGAAACGGCCTTGTGCAGGTGTTTATGTCACTGGTGGCTTAGAAGCTCATAGGACAGGCGCAGGAACCTGGCTTGTTCAGGTCTTTATGTCACTGGTGGCGGGAATGCTGATAGGACTTTGAATGAATCCTGGTCTTACACATGCTTATGATGTCACGGGTGGCTCAGTAGCTGATAGGGCAGGCGTGAGAACCTGGCTTGTGCAGGTCCTCTTTACTCTTTGCATCTCCAGTCTCTACGTAAATCATTCTAACTCGATTTTCCGTTGCATGTTTCTTCCATGCAGTAATTAGTAAGGTGAACCTTGCCATCAAGCTTGCTGAACCTTGTCAGAGCACTGTTAAACTTTCTTAAATTCCATCGAACTTCCTGAACTCTGTCAAATTATTATTTTACCTCAGTAAAACATATCGCTGCCCCTCTCTTTGGGTGAGGTGCATTCCACTGCTTCGCAACAGTGCATGCTCCTGCCATAACAGTTACAGAGCCGCCAGTGAAATCACCAGCACTTGAACCCTGCAGGGGCCTGTGCCTGCCCTAACAGGTAGCCACCAGTGACATCACATGTAGCCGCATAAGCCAGGTGACTTCTCATACCCAATCAGCCACAGAGCCACCAGTGACATCACAAGCACCTACACAAAGCAGGGTCCTCTTCCTGTCCTATCACCTACTAGGATCATGCAGCATCTCTAGCCCTATCACTTACTCAGCCACTCATGACCTCACAAACGCCTGCACGAGCCAGGTAACTCGTCATAGCCAGTCAGCTGCCCAGGCAAAGGGAACGTGAGAAGCAGATGCACAGCCCGGTGTCCTTTCATACCCAAACAGCTACTCAGCCGCGAGTTACCTCACAAGTGCCCGCACAAGCAAGGGGCCTGCTCCTGCCCTTTCACACACTCAGCCACCTATGACCTCACAAGCACCATCAAAAGCCAGCAGCCTGCTGCTGCCCTCTAAACTACCATTGCACCAGAGACATCACAAGCCCCTGCACAAGCCAGGGGCCTGCGCCTGGTCTGAAACATCCTCACCACCGGTGACATCGCAAGCACCTGCACGAGCCAGGAGTCCTGTCATTCCCAATCGCATGCTCGGACAACAGTTACCTCAAAAGCACCTTCGCAAGCCAGGGCCCTGCTTCTGCCCTACCACCTGATGGGTCACCAGTGACCTCACGTGCACCTGCAGAAGCCAGGGGCCTGCTCCTGCCTATCACGAATGAGTGGTTTAGAGGCCGCTCAAGGAATCACTGTCGAAGCTATCAGCAGAAAGTGATCTTAATAGAAATTGATAACAGCATGACTTAGCAGAGTTCGATGGCAAGGTTCACTCTGTCACTTACTCCACAGATGAAGCGCACAAAGGAAACGAGCATGGGAAGCTGAGAAGCCCTTGGCTAGTGTAAACACTACTTAGCAACAACTAAAACATCAGCGTGTTATCAACATTATTCTCATACTAAATCCAAAACACAGCACTATACCGGCTATTAGCCAGAAAATTACCTCTATCCCAGCCGAAAGCAGGGTATCGTGTTACAATTGAGTTGGGACGATTTATAGAGAGGCCAAGGACAGAAAGATTAAGGGAGACCCTCCCGTTGAGTCACGAGCTTCAGAGAAGACCCAGCTGGATCAATCTTAGTCTCAGACTCGGACAATGGTTTATGTCTAAGGGACTACATGTGTTTAGCTGCAGTCGGAGGATCATTCACGATCTTAAGATAAATCATAAGATTTTAGCAGACTATATTTGCTAGCGGGTACAAACACACACGCACACGGATGCAAAGATAGATAAATATACAAAGATATACCTGTTAAAAATCCCCCTCGAATTCAGTGAAATACTCATGTAAAATGTCTTGGCATTTCTCAATGGGCACAGGGTTGAGCCTCGAGGAGTGTTGCAGCCCAGGTCCCGTGCCAGCCAGCGACAGTCCTCCGAATATCGCAAACTCGAGAGTTTACAAACTCTGATGAGCGTTCATCTCAGAGGGAGACTGTGGGCGCAGCCCACTGCGGTCCAGGAGAGCTCAAAGGGTCTCACTTGTTTATAGGGTTGCAAGATGATTGACTTCAGCCATCCGTCAAAACTCTCAAGGTTTCAGTAACAGTAGTATCGTTCCACTTGAGCTACAACTCAGATAAGGGTATCAGGGGATGACAATTACCCCCGCTGTCATCCTCCGCTTGGGCCAGGCAGCAGAAGTTTCTGGTACGATCGGTACATTCCCCAGCCGATGTTGAGACACACAGGCATAGTGCAGCAACTTGTCTTCCTCTAAAGCAAACAGAAGTCATTCACAAAAGCGTATGACTTCCTTTCTAATTCAAGATACTCATCATACTCGAGGAAGACCCTCCTGTTCAACAGAAACTTATTGCCAGAATACCAGGAGATGGACAAGTGCCAGCTTCTTCTCTTGACAGGGAAATTGCTACACTTCCTTCATTATTTTCAAAGGTAGCTTCTGGTTTAAAAAGAAAAAAGTGGTTGAGTGGTTTGGGCATCTATGATATCGCAGGACTTGTAGCTGTGCTAGTTCAAGGTAAAGATTTTAGGGAAATTCCTTGGCTTTAGCCTTCTTACCCGGAGCCATAAACTGGCCCAAATCACAGCTTCTTGGAAGCAGAATATAAAATGGATTTCTTGGAACGCACAATGAAGTGCTAGCCCTCTTGTAGGCAGAAGAGCAGCAAATGGGATTTAAATACCTCATGTCGTTAAATGTAAACGGTAGGAAGAGAAGAATGGGTCTTCTAGAGAGAGGGATACTTTGCTTGCAGTATGGGTTTGAAGGTGCTGTGCTGTACAGCGTGACACCAGCACAGCCACGCTGAAGGCAAAAGAGGACGTCCTGTAAAAGAGGGACAGACGTGGCTCTGCTCGCTCTTTCAGGTACCCGTGGGTAAACCCACAGACAGCTCCCGTAAAGAGCCCCTTGGAGCAGCAAGGTTGAGCAGCAGCCCCATCAGGTGAGGTGGGGAAGGGTGTGGGCTGGGACGCTGGACAAAACCAGGGCTATCAATGAGAAACTGGGAGCTTTGACCTTGGGAACTGCGCTATGGCTGAGTAGAAGTGAGGAAGGGTGGAGGCCGTGCAAAAGTGCGTGGGGTTTTTGTGTGTGCTGATGATTTTGTCTGTTCCTGACAGCTGGGTGCAGAGCTTCGGTCCTGATGGCCTCGCCACTCTGCTGAAGACCTGAAAAGGCTCCAGGAGGAAAAGGTGTTGCAGGGTGAGCAGCTGATCGCGTGGGCATCATTGCTGAGTGTCTGTCATAGTTTCCAGAAAGCCACAAGGCTCGTTGCTGCTCCACGCTCTTCCTGGCTCTCCTGGCGCAGCCCCACAGACATGGAGCTCTGCGTCCATCTGTGTTTCAAGTGTTCTTAACCTTCCTGTGTTCTTCCTCTTCCTACTGAGTTTGAATTTGACGGGTATAATCATACCGAACATACTGCAATAACTGACCAACAGATAGTATTTGCAGTTTGCCCCGTGGCTCCTCAGGACTGGTTACTCCTGGGGTCAGGCCAAGAACTGTAGCGCCTGGAGAACCTGGTTCAGCCCTGGGCTTTTTCACGGTCCAATGGCAACCCCTTTCCTCTCCACGTGATTGTTCTCCCAGTGTGTCCAGCGGGGTGGCCATCCTGGTCCCAGGGTGTAAGGAGAATGGATGACGGCTACCTCAGTGATGCTCACCACGACACAGTGGTGAGGCTGGGGAAGACTGGTCCCTGGTGACCGCAGACATTTTCAAACGCAGGATTAGTACTGTGTCTGTATGTGGTCTGGTTGTGTGAGGAGGGAACAAAATACCAGCTCAGGGTGGTATGGCCAGGGCGGGAGGGAAGGAGAAAGAGGATCAGGGCAGGTTGCTCACGATGCGATGAGGTAGTGGTTTGCTTGGGGGCTTAAAGATCTCTCCTGAGATGGAGATGGTGGGAGGAGGTGTTTGGGATTGAGCTGAGGGATTCTTGTGAGTAGGGGGGGCGATTGATAGCAGTGTGAATATTGGCTGTATTGGAATTCAGTCTGGTGGTTTCCTGCATAAACAACCTATCGTACCGTCTTTTGAAAGTCCATTAAGGTGGAATCTTGGTGTGATTGTGGGTGCTGAGGGCCTCATCATCGCCTTACCTAAGAGCTCTGGAGGAAAGAGAGGAGGTGTCTTGTTCCATAAGTTTGTCAGCTCGCTGATTTTCTTCCTCGCAGGTCACATAGTACATGATGCAGACAAGAGACCATCCAATGCCTGAAGGCTTTATGCACAAGCAGGTAAGAGCCTTGTGCAGTGTGTAGAGACAACCTCACACAGCCACAGCTCCCGCTGCAGGGTGTCTGCCCAGTTATCTCAGAGCAGTTGCTGGAATGGGCAGGGAAAATAGTGCTGGAAGTTTCCTGCTCTTTAGTAAATCCTTGATATCGTCCCGTTGCTTGTTTTGCAGCTCTAAATTAAAGCTAAATGAAAATAGAAATTTTGCTTCAGAGCTTGATCGTGTCCTTTTCTTCCGTCCTTTTACTTGTTCAGTGGCTACGGAAGGGAACCACTCCGTTGGTAGGAGCATCCATTGAGTTATAAAGATGCGTGATATCAAAGCATCTTTGTGTATATTTATGCATGAGATCATTACAGTTGCTGTTTTAAAGATACCCATCTCTGTAGTACATAAAACCTTTGGCAGTAAAATTGTAAATCCACGGAATGGGGTGTTAGGCAGACAAATCCAATTAAATCCTTCAAAGAGCTTTGAAAGCCTCTCCGAGAGGGTACAGAAATGGTTATTTGTGAGTCTCTTGAACCGCCTTTTATGGCGGCTTGCTGAGAGTGTCTGTGGCAAGTAGTCTTCTGGGGGTTTAACGCTGCACATGGTCAGTTCTTTAAACAAGCAAATGAATAAACTTAAGACTTGGTGTTACTCTTTTAACAGATCCTACACAAATGGGAGGCCTGAGTAGGCTGCTTCTAGCAACGGAACATGCCCTGACTGCACAAGAGGTAAGGAACCCTCTTCTCTCCCTTACCGCGAGCCCTCAGTTAAAGAGAGCTCTGAAGAGGAATGTTTGACCAGTGAGAAATGACATATAAGATACATACCTCAGGTGGGACTGAAGTGTGAGCCCTGTGGTAGGAGTCCTGTATCCCAACCGTGAACGTAGATGTTTGGCCCAGTTTTTATATGGGTTCAGTATTAACTCTGCTGACTGAATATTTGATTGGACCAGGCAAGTCTGCCCCCTGAGAGGATATTGTCTCAGGTGGAAAGGTTGAAATACAGGGACTGTGTTAACAAACAGGTGGTTTGCAAACTCTTTTGGGCAAGGATTTCATATGCTTGTGTAATGCCTCACACAACTGTGGCCTTGGCACTAATAGCAAAATAAATGCCTGATCATTTCCATACAGTCAGTGTCATTATGAACCATAGAATCATAGAATCATAGAATCATTAAGGTTGGAAAAGACCTCTAAGATCATCGAGTCCAACCATCAACCCAACACCACCATGCCCACTACACCATGTCCCTAAGCGCCTCATCTACACGTCTTTTAAATACTTCCAGGGATGGAGACTCAACCACTTCCCTGGGCAGCCTGTTCCAAGGCCTGACCACTCTTTCAGTAAAGAAATTTCTCCTAATGTCCAATCTAAACCTCCCTTGGCGCAACTTGAGGCCATTTCCTCTCGTCCTATCGCTTGTTACTTGGGAGAAGAGACCAACCCCCACCTCGCTACAACCTCCTTTCAGGTAGTTGTAGAGCGCAATGAGGTCTCCCCTCAGCCTCCTCTTCTCCAGGCTGAACACCCCCAGTTCCCTCAGCCACTCCTCATCAGACTTGTGCTCCAGGCCCTTCACCAGCTTCGTTGCCCTCCTCTGGACACGCTCCAGCACCTCCATGTCCTTCTTGTCGTGAGGGGCCCAAAACTGAACACAGGATTCGAGGTGCGGCCTCACCAGTGCCCAGTACAGGGGCACGATCACCTCCCTGCTCCTGCTGGCCACACTATTTCTGATACAGGCCAGGATGCCGTTGGCCTTCTTGGCCACCTGGGCACACTGCCGGCTCATGTTCAGCCGCCTGTCAGTCAGCACCCCCAGGTCCTTTTCCTCTGGGCACTTTCCAGCCACTCTTCCCCAAGCCTGCAGCGTTGCACCAAGCCTGTAGCGTTGCATGTATGCATTCTGAAACCATGCAAGTTCTAACAAGCAGTCAAAGTATTGTAGGATATTCTTATTGACCAAGACTTTGTGTCTAAAAAGAAGTTTGTAGTTCATTTGCCATCACAAACATTTTGTTTTTATGAAGGAGACTAGTAAATAAAAGTGTTCCTGCATATCTCCAGTAGCACAGAGACCTCTGGTCTTTCTTTAGACGGATTATAACTTATGATCTATTTTTTGGGCCAGCTTTGAAAATTGTTCGAAAGGTGGCTTGTACTTTGGATAAAATAGGTAGTCACTGCCATAAACCTCTAGCCTGGAAAGAAGAGCCGTGGAAGCACAGAGGGTTTCTTTTTTCTTTTTTGTTGTTATTGGGAGGAAAAGCAATAATTAACTCTCTATATGTGATACCCCCAAATGCAAAATGTGTAGTGCATTTGAGGTGGATTGCTCCTGTACTGCCAAGACTGAGCCAGGACTCCTCAATGCTTTGCAGGCTGGTTTGAGCAGTGGAAACCTTTGTGCAGATGTGGGTACTGGCTTTCTGTGCTGCAGCATGAAAAATAAGAAACGCTAGGGTAAGGCTGGAAGAGAAGTGAAAAGAAATTGATTATTTTGTGCTAAAATGAGAATGTCCTGTAGTTTTCAAACTTTGAATCTCCCCGCTTGGAATTTAAAAACTGCTTTTATTATGCTGTTATGTTTAAATGAGGGGGAAGGTGTATTGTAGTCACAGACGCTCAGTTCCATTAAGAAGGGTCTTTGCCTTCTGAGTTGAGCTTTCTTGGTTTTACATGAAAAGTGCCTTAGGTAGTATGATTTCAGATGGCAGTGAAGGAATAAAATCTACATATGGGTTTAGAGACAAATCAAAAAGGATGTTGTGTGATTGTTTTAGTATGTGAACTTTTTTTAATCAGGATTTCTTTTTTTTGAGCAAAAGACCCCCTTCCCATGCACCTGCATAAACCCCTTTTTTTCCGATAGAACCATGCAATATGGCTTGTGGTGTAATGTTTACTTTATGTATAAGCTGTATTATGCTGTGCTCTTTTGGACTTGCAGCATTCTTTTGAAACCCAGCCCTCCACATCAGAGAGGCAAGCTGTGCAATCTGCTTTCCTCCAAAATGTAGAGCAAAATAACTGTCATCAATACAGTCCGAACAAAACTAGTTGAGGGATTTGTTGGCTGTTGTTAGAATCACGATGGGCCAGAAATTAGCCCGTACTTACTCCTCAGGAGCGTGGACAGCGGAGACATAAGATGTTCATCTTTGCATGCCTATGGGACAACCTATGGTTGGATTTCCATGCTTATGCTTGAGAACAGTTTCTCGCTCAAACCAGTGTTTGGGAGGTTAACGGAACACGCTAGGCGGTGGTGTGACAGGCTCAATAAGAAAAGCTCACAAATTAATTGCAGAATTGGTAAGCTGCTTTCCTCTTCAGTGGAGGTTTTTTAGTTATGTTGCATTAGACTTGGTATTGGTGGGGGGTACTCAGGTAACTGTTGAGGTATTTATTGTCAGTGAAGAGATTCAGTAGTTGCTTAATTATGGGAAATACGTGTACTGTTTTTATATGCTTGTAATTATATAAGTATGTCATATATCTAAAGCCCTGGCATTTCTATTTAAAAAAAGGACAGATGCAGTGTAATTTTCAAAAGAATGCTCTAAATGGTATCATGAGGTCTTCATTATCATTAAAGTGTGTGCATGTATGTTTAGATACACATGCATATATGTGGTTCTTAAACTGGGGGACCACCAGAGTTAAGATTGCCTGTCAACATGCAGTGTGACTGCTTGTGTATATATGTATGATTGTGCAGACTTGGGTGGCCTTGTAAGCACAGGCTTTAAATACTATTGTCATCTTAAAAATTGTTACTCTAAAGGAAGGCAGCACTGGCATAGTTTGCTCAGAACCTGGGAGAAGATGAGGGAAATGATACTTAGAGGTCTGCTAATCCCCCATCAATGTATTCAACACCCACTGATTTTCTGTCCAGGGTATGTTAAATGGATGTATGGGGACTTTTCAAGTCAGGTGTTTAACCTTCGCGCTGGCAGAAGCCCAGCTGTCCGGTAACAAAGAGAACAGGCGCCGGCGGGAGGACGGGAAGAGGCATAACAGCGATATTTACAAAATTGCCTTGGGGCTTCAGTCACCATCTCTGTATGTCGGTGGTGATGTTCCTACTTCTGTAATTTTTTTCGATAGATTAGAGAGTTTTGTTCTGATAATAGAATTCCGTGTCAGTACATGGCTGATTTCCAAGCAGTGGCTGGAGTTACTAAGCAGATAGGCAGAAGTTACAGACCTTACCAGCAGTAAGCAAAGGACTTGGGTTTCCACCTGGCTTTTGGGTCCTTTCATCAGTTACGCAAGACTGTGGTGCGTATAGGAGCATATTTTGTTGAATACCTGAGCAGAAACGCCAGATGGGTCTGCTCCAGCTACTGTCGTTGCCCTAGGCAAAGCCCAGTCCTCTCACTTTCTCACAGAGGGTTTATTAGCAGAAGGCCTGAAGCTGGGTGAGGAGCGCTCCTTGCTTGCCTGCTCACCTCCCTGCACATCTCCCTTACGTGCCCGTCAGGCCCTTTGCTTGCCTGACAGCTGCACTCGGTGGCCTGCCTGTAGGTTACTGCCCGGAAATCGCGGGATTTGTTGGGTAGTCCAAAACCTGGCTCCTCTACCAGTTTCCCCTTTACCGCTGCTCTGCACATCAGGGTGGCTTTAAAGCCTCACATCAGCCGGTGCGGAAGGTGAGCCAGGGGCCGTCCTTCGCCTTCGTTTGGTGTGATCCGTTTTAGAGCAGGTTATGGTAACCTGCAAGGGAAAGGGAGGCTACGGAAGCGCTATCCTTATGCTTTCCTTCTCTTTGAGAACAAAAGATGCCGTGTGATGCCGGGTCTGCGCAGGGCGGTATTGCCCAGGGTGTAAATCAGAAGCGAAAAATCTCTCGGTGCAACCGAGGGTAAGCTGGGAGGAGGAAACAGGAGAAGAAATGAGATGCTGAGGAGGTTTTATTATGGCAGGCAATGAGACGTATGCAATGGCACTATCTGTGCATCCGCTCTCTCCAGCAGTTATTCTAACGCTTTGATCAGGTTCAGCCTGGCAGAAGTTAGAAGTCCTGGAGCTAATAAATTTCCCACAAGTTGGAAGTGTGGGGGGAGCAGCTGAGCAGCTGAGTAGAAGAAACAAGCTCCCCCTGAAGCCCGAGGTGCCCTTGCAGAACCGCTTCACCGCTCTGCAGGCTGAAGAGGAAAGTCCCATCACACCAGGAGAGACGCTGGAGCTGAGTAAGGCAGCCGATCTGTTTCCCATGTAACAACCAGCGCAACTCAGAGAAGGCGACGGGTGGTAGTAGTAGGCGACTCTCTTCTGAGAGGTACGGAGGCGCCCATTTGCCGACCGGACGGACTCTCTAGAGAGGTGTGCTGCTTACGAGGGGCTCGTATCAGGGATGTCACCGAGAGGCTACCAAGCCTCGTACAGTCCACTGACTATTGTCCGCTGCTGCTGTTTCATGTGGGCACCAGTGATACAGCCAGGAGCAGTCTGAGGAGTATCAAGAAGGATTACAGAGCCCTGGGAGCGATGGTAAGGGACTCTGGAGCGCAGGTAGTTTTTTCATCAGTCCTGCCGGTCAAAGGAAAGGGGTCTGAAAGGGCCAGTCAAACCTGGCGAGTCAACAAATGGTTACGGGACTGATGCGACAGCCAGGGCTTCGGCCACTTAGACCATGGGACTCGCTTTGAGAAACCTGGTCTTCTGGGGGCTGATGGGGTCCGTCTGTGAGAGAAGGGGAAGAGCATCTTCGGTCATAGGCTTGCCAAGCTGGTGAAGAGGGCTTTAAACCCAAGTTGCCGTGGGAGAGGAGCCTCAATCCATCCCACTCCTACCAGTTTGATGCCAGTGCCAGCAATAGATGCCCAGAGACCCTGGAAAAGGATCACAGGCCAGCAGGAGAGCGCCTGAAGAGCGGCACAAAGGAACCCCAGCCAGTAAGACAGCTTCATCGGAGGCCCACCTTGAATGCCTCTATGCAAACGCACATAGCATGGGGAATAAACAAGAGGAGTTAGAGATGTGCGCACGCCTGCAGGGCTACGATCTCATTGGCATCACGGAGACGTGGTGGGATGGCTTCTATGATTGGAGTGTTGGGATGAAGGGATACAGACTCTTTAGGAAGGACAGGCAGGAGGGGCGATGAGGAGGGGGTGTCACCCTCTATGTCAATGACCATCTGGAGTGCCTGGGGATGGATGAGGAGCTGACCGAGAGCTTATGGGTCAGGATTAAAGGGAGGGCAGGGACAGGTGACATTACGGTGGGGGTCTGCTACAGGCCACCTGACCAGGAAGACCGAGCAGATGAGGCCCTCTATAGACAGATAGGAGCAGCCTCACGTTCACAAGCCCTGGTCCTCATGGGGGACTTCAACCACCCCGATATCTGTTGGAGGGACAACACGGCACGGCATAAGCAATCCGGGAGGTTCCTGGAATGCGTCGATGATAACTTCCTTCTCTAAGTGGTGGAGGAGCGAAGGAGGAGAGGTGCTATGCTGGACCTTGTTCTCACCAACAAGGAGGGGCTGGTGGAGAATGTGAAGCTTATGGACAGCCTTGGCTGCAGTGACCATGAAATGGTGGAGTTCAAGATCCTTAGGGCACTGAGGAGGGCGCACAGCAAGCTCACTACCCTGGACTTCAGGACAGCAGGCTTCAGGGATCTGCTTGGTAGAGTGCAATGGGACAAAGCCCTGGAGGGAAGAGGGGCCCAAGAAAGCTGGTTAATATTCAGGGATTACCTCCTCCAAGCTCAGGAGTGATGCATCCCAACAAAGAGGAAATTGGGCAAAAACACCAGGAGGTCTGCATGGGTGAACAAGGAGCTCCTGGACACACTCAGACACAAAAAGGAAGCCTACAGAGGGTGGAAGCAAGGACAGGTAGCCTGGGAGGAATACAGAGAAATTGTCCAAGCAGCCAGGGATCAGGTTAGGAAAACTAAAGCCCTGACAGAATTAAATCTGGCCAGGGACATCAAGGGCAACAAGAAAAGCTTCTATAGGTATGTTGGGGATAAAAAGAAGACTAGGAAAAATGTGGACCCTGTCTGGAACGAAACAGGAGACCTGGTAACCCGGGGTACGGAGAAGGCGGAGGTACTCAATGACTTTTTTGTCTCGGTCTTCACCGGCAAGTGCTCGAGCCTCATCGCCCAAGCTGCAGAAGGCAAAGCCAGGGACTGGGAGAATGAAGAGCCGCCCACTGTAGGAGAAGATCAGGTTTGAGACCATTTAAGGAACCTGAAGGTGCACAAGTCCATTGGACCCGATGAGATCCATCTGCGGGTGTCCTGGTTCCAGCTGGGGAGTGTGCTGTGTATTGGGTTTGTTATGAGAGGAGTGTTCATGGCCCATTGATGCTTTGGTTGTTGCTGGGTGGTGGTTGCACCGGGGAGACTTTTGGTTTCTTTTTTCGGCCTCCCATGCCCTGCCACGTGCAGGGGAAGCTCTAGCGGGGGGAGCCTAGCCGGGGTGGTTGACCGAGCTGGCCAATGGGGTATTCTATTCCATGTGACATCATGCTCAGTAGAAAAACCAGGGGTGTGGGGGGGCTTGCCCCCCGTTCGTGACACGCGATCGGCGGTCGGTGAGCAGTTGCATTGTGCATTGCCTGCTTTGTATATTCTGTTATTGTTGTTGTTCTCATTGTTATTATTACTGTTCTATTCATTTAATTCAATTATTAAACTGCTTTTACCTCAACATGGGAGTTTTCCTACTTGTGCCCTCCTGGTTCTCTTCCCCATCCCACCAGAGGAGGGGGGTGAGCAAGCGGCTGCGTGGGGTTTAGCTGCTGGCTGGGGTTAAACCACGACAGCACATCCTGAAGGAACTGGCGGATGAACTTGCTAAGCCACTATCCATCGTATTTGAGAAGTTGTGGCAGTCCGGTGAAGTTCCGGCTGACTGGAAAAGGGGAAACATAACCCCCATTTTTAAAAAGAGAAAAAAGGAAGACCTGGGGAACTACAGGCCAGTCAGTCTCACCTCTGTGCCTGGGAAGATCATGGAACAGATCCTCCTGGCAGCTATGCTAAGGCACATGGAGGACAGGGAGGTGATTCGAGACAGCCAGCATAACTTCACCAAGGGCAAGTCCTGCCTGACCAACCTAGTGGCCTTCTATGATGGAGTGACTACATCAGTGGACATGGGAAGGGCTACAGATGTCATCTGTCTGGACCTTTGTAAGGCCTTTGACACGGTCCCCCACAACATCCTTCTCTCTAAACTGGAGAGGTATGGATTTGATGGGCGGACTGTCCGGTGGGAGAGCAATTGGTTGGATGGATGCATCCAGAGGGTAGTGGTCAACGGCTCAATGTCCAGGTGGAGATCGGTGACGAGTGGTGTCCCGCAGGGGTCCGTATTGGGACCAGTACTGTTTAATATCTTCATCAATGACATAGACATAGCGGGATCAAGTGCACCCTCAGCAAATTTGCAGACGACACCAAGCTGAGTGGTGTGGGTGACACATCTGAGGGACGGGATGCCATCCAGAGGGACCTGGACAAGCTCGAGAAGTGGACCCGTGTGAACCTCATGAGGTTCAACAAGGCCAAGTGCAAGGTCCTGCACCTGGGTTGGGGCAACCCCCCATATCAATACAGGCTGGGGGATGAAGGGATTGAGAGCAGCCCTGCCGAGAAGGACTTGGGGGTGCTGGTGGACAAAAAGCTGGACATGAACCAGCAATGTGCACTCGCAGCCCAGAAGGCCAACCGTATCCTGGGCTGCATCAAAAGCAGCGTGGCCAGCAGGTCGAGGGAGGGGATTCTGCCCCTCTACTCTGCTCTGGTGACCCCCCACCTGCAATACTGCGTCCAGCTCTGGAGCCCTCAGCACAAGAAAGACATGGACCTGTTGGAGCGGGTCCAGAGGAGGGCCACAAAAATGATCAGGGGATGGAACACCTCTCCTGTGAAGAAAGGCTGGGAGAGTTGGGGTTGTTCAGCCTGGAGAAGAGAAGGCTTCGGTGAGACCTTATTGCGGCCTATCAGTACTTGAAGGGGGCTCCTAAGAAAGATGGAGGCAAACTTTTTAGCAGGGCCTGTTGTGACAGGACAAGGGGGAATGGTTTTAAACTAAAAGAGGGTAGATTTAGACTAGATATAAGGAAGAAATTTTTTACAATGAGGGTGGTGAAACACTGGAACAGGTTGCCCAGAGAGGTTATAGATGCCCCATCCCTGGAAATGTTCAAGGTCAGGTTGGATGGGGCTCTGAGCAACCTGATCTAGTTGAAGATGTCCCTGCCCACGGCAGGGGGGTTGGACTACATGACCTTTAAAGGTCCCTTCCAACCCAACCTATTCTATGATTCTATGAAATTAGTGCTTCTATCAAACAAAGGCAACAGCATTAACCTTTTAAAGATAACAGAAATTGATAGGAAAGTGTTGTGGTTTAACCCCAGCCAGCAACTAAGCCCCACGCAGCCACTTGCTCACTCCCCCCACAGTGGGATGGGGGAGAGAATTGGGAGGGTAAAAATGAGGAAACTCGTGGGTTGAGATAAAGACAGTTTAATAGATAAAGCAAAAGCCGCACACACAAGCAAAGCAAACCAAGGAATTCGTTCAGTACTTCCCATTGGCAGGAAGGTGTTCAGCCATCTCCAGGAAAGCAGGGCTCCACCACGCGTAGCGGTTACTTGGGAAGACAAATGCCATCACTTCGAACGTTCCCCCTTCCTTCTTCTTCCCCCAGCTTTATATGCTGAGCATGACGTCATATGGTATGGAATACCCCATTGGCCGGTTGGGTTAGCTGTCCTGGCTATGCTCCCTCCCAGCTTCTTGTGCACCTGGCAGAGCACGGGACTGAAAAGTCCTTGACTAGCATAAGCACTACTTAGCAACAACTAAAACATCAGGGTGTTATCAACATTATTCTCATACTAAATCCAAACCAGCACTATACCAGGTACCAGGAAGAAAATGAACTCTATCCCAGGTGAAACCAGACAGACATGTATGGTTGTTCTAACCACAAAATTACCTCTGTGTTACTTACTGGGCACCAAAGATCTGTCCTTTAGACGCAAAGCTGTAAGAAGCTGGGCTTCACACCTTCACACCTTCCATGACTTGTGGTTCCTGTACCGCAAGATGAACGGGCCCCAGCACCGTGGCCTCAAAGGCAACGAGAAGACTCGTCCTCCCTCTCTGCACCCGCCCGGGGAGCGAGCGCCTTACAGTGCTGGTGTTGCGGAGGCTGAGCCATAACAGCCCCTCTCGGGAGGGCTTCTCCGCTCCAGCACAGTGCTCCTGGGGTGGCGCGGGTCAATGGCTCCCAAATCAGAGCTGGTTTGTGCTGTGCCAGCTCGGGCGCGTGTTGACACGTTCATGTGGACGTGCCCCTAGATAGGAAAAGGAAGCTCTGGTCTCTGTTACGGCGTGTGGGCAGAGTTCAGACGTGCGTGGCCCTGCAGTGCCGGCCTCGAGGAGCGGAGAGGAGGTTTCATACAGCTTCCTCGTTCACGTTGCTTCTCCTAAGCAAAATAGTGCCCTTTCATATGGCATATCGAGTAGGCGCCGCTTGTGAACAAACTGCTTCAATTGACACCACAAACTAAGGTACGTAAGGCAGCTGGAAAATTTAAGTGACATTGGGAACTAAACCCCACGTTTGGCTATTCCTGGGAGAATCCCACCAGTGAAGTGGCCTGAAATAACCAAATGAGCGCTCAGACATGCAAGCAGCATCCTTATATATTTCACACCAGTGCAGAGACTCAGACCTTCAGAGGCGGGTCACTCAACAGCAGCAAGATCGTTATGCATCTCTGGTACAATGCACACTGCTGCTGAGGCACGGACATCTTAACCAATACAGAAGCATGAGAAAAGCAGTGATAAACAATTACATCAGTGAAAACAGTGACACAAACCATTGAAAAAGCAAAAGACAGGCCTTAAAAATACATTATTTGTAACCCTTTGGGTAGGTGTAGTCCCCTAGTACACTGACAAAACCTCCTGCTTGGTGTTTAATAAACACCAATTCCTTTAATAAAGGAAGCATAGCTCATACGAGGCTCTTTTACTGCTTGGTTTTATGGCAGGGTGTGGTGGTGGATTAAAGTAACTTTCTGCTAATACCTTTGACGGTGATTCTTTAAGCAGCCTCTAAACCACTCATTCACAACACAGGGAAGGAACAAGTTCGACTGTGTACGTAAGCAAATAGTGCACCTGCATCTAGTGTTTTCAGGGGAGTATGGATAGCAGATTCCCGAAACAAAACACACTGAGGCTATTGCAGTGCTTAAGCATCTCGGACAAACGGCAGCAGCAGCAGCAGTACAAGCTGTGTGTGCTGGAGGCCTGCTTATTCTGTGGTGCTTTGTGCTTGCGGGCAACAGATGCAGTTGCTAGCTAAATCTCGTGTGCATGCACTAATAAAGGCTATTGAGATACTTGTTTTGGTAATAAGTAAGATAAAACCACATTTGCATTGAAATGTTTTAAAGAAAGTGAAATTTCATGAAAAATTAAAAATTGTTAGGGAAAAAAATTCCATCCTGTTACTTTTGCTAAAATCCCACGAAGCCTCCTTCCTGTCTTCAGTTTCCTATAAGCCATGTTACATACCTTATTTTATACTAACAGTACCTCATGCTCCTAGGAGTTACACAGGTAAATCTTTTATAGTCAAATGTGACATTTAATGAATGTATCATATCTGATACAATTCCGGAATGATGTTTGATTAACACATTTCTGGCTAATAAGAATAGTACAGCTAAGCTCCGTGTTAATTCGAATAAGGCTGTTGTTTTTGAACAGTAATTTCTTTGTAATTTGATTTCAGAAGTTATGACTCTTTCTTGCACTGCTTCCCATAAGCACCCCTAAACGGATGTTTAGGTACATTATTTGAGGAATTTTAGGCTTGAGGTACCCTTAACTACTTATGGTCATGCTGTTCGGTGACTGCGGATTATTTTTCTAATAAGTATTTCTGTCACTTAGCAACCCTCAGTGTCTTCAAAACCTTGGTTTTTTTAGCTTCTAAGTAATTTTCTTATTCAGAATGGTAGTATAAATTACAGATATAGCAGTGTTGATAGCATCCCTAATACAAGGTATTTGTGTATGTAGCCCAAAATCATCGGTTTAGTATTTTGTTGCATAAAACTCCTTTGCAAAGTTTGGAATTAAAAAAAAAAATCCTGGTATTTTTGTGCTCTCTTCTTAGTTTAAGTAAAGTTAGTCTAAGTAAAATTAAAGTTTTAACGTGTCTATTTGGATGTTACATTATGTGCTTTACCTTTTGTGGCTGCTTTAGTTGTTGACTCCAGCAAAAATAAGTGTAGTTCTGGAATTTCCAAAATTTTTTTCTGTTCTATAACCACCAAATAGCTCTATGCAACTATGCTTTAGTTTTGCAATGTACAACATTTTTGTCAACATATTTCCAGTAGTTGCTAGAAGTGCAACTGTGGTGTTTGGTTTGCTTGTTGTTTTTTTTTTAAAGTTTACACTATTTCATCAAAGTTTTAATGGATTTCATTGGCATAAGTTACAAGACAAGAATGAAGTTGCAAAGAGTCCTGGCCCTCTGCAAGCATCACTTGCTTGTTTATATCTTTCCAGTTTTTGAAATACTCATAATCAGGTGACATATAAATATTTAGCTGTGTAAATATTGATTGTACAGGACGCTGGGTGGTGTTTGAGTAAGTGCATGTGGAAGGAAATTTTGTCATAGCAGGGGCTTCTTTTTATTACTTGTTTTCACACCAGCCGTGAATCTGACTCCCGTGTCTTTAATACTCATTGCTGTGTGCACCTTCATACTCCTCCCTGAACACCATCACTTACGGCGTAGATCCTAGCACACAGAAGATGTGATTCGTTTGTTTGTTTGTTTGAACATCAACCCACAAGACCTTGAGTTCCAACTTCAGATCTGAGGCTTTCAAAATGTATTAGAAAGAAATTACAGCACTGATCCTTTATTTCTGATTAAAGGTAATGGCCAGAGTGAAGTACATAACCTGTGATGAAGCTCTTAAACAGCCTGCTGGCTTTTCTTGTTAGGAAGACGAAATGCCTGGTTTGCCAGTAATGAAAAGAAATACTTACAAGCTGCTTAAAATTGGTTAACTCCAGTGTCACTTACGATACTTCTGTGGTAGTAATTCAACATCCATCTTCCAGTATTTCTAAGATGCTTTTGCATATTAAACTGTCAGTTGTATTGTCAGTTCAGCAATGTAAGGCTTTGTATAGTTCCTCTTGATAACGGTCTGTTTCTTGAATTTCCCTGCTAAGAAGTCCTTCAAAGCGTAAGACAAATGCCAGCTCACTGAATCGTTTCAGTTCATTTTGCAGTGCCCAAGAAGGAAGTGCCAGAGCCACGTGGTGGTAGGCAGGAACTGTCTTGTGTGCTGCCAGATACGCTCTTGCTACGGGCTTGTGACCGCTGGCTTTTCCTTACCCGTTGAAGAAGAGCTTCAGGGGGTGCCAGGAAACAAGCTCACGTGCACCGCTAAAACGTGCAGTTTAGAAGGAGCTCACTGACGATCAGTAACTAGAAATGCGTATTAGCTAGTCTTATTTTTCAAGGATGTTAAACAGCCTGTAGTGAGGCTGCACCTAAACAGTGCATGGTAGGTATGTGTGTCAATGGCAAAATAATTGATACTGTACCTAGGTCTAACATTAATCAGAGGTGTCATTTGCCACAAAAGTAACTGACACAAGTTAAACAGTATAAAATGCAGTTCCCTTGGTGTCTGGGATGGATCTGGTATCTCTTCTTAAAGTACCTGCACGTGTTGTGTCCCTGTCCACACTTATCTTCTGTGCTAAGTAGCAATTTGTGCTCTGTCGGCACCACGATTGTACAGCCTCAGGTCTTTCACTGAACTGTGACATACAATATAGTGTTAAGTTTTTGTTGCTAACCCTCTTTTGACATATCAGTGGGCAAATAAAAGCCCTTCAAAAAAGTCTTAGCCTGTTCTATTGATCCTAGGGAAGATTTTCCGTGTGAAAAATTATTCAAGATCACTATTTCACCAATCAGCCATTTACATGTCTCCTGGGAAGGCAGATATTGTTCATCGTACAGGTGTGGTGGGACTCATCTGCATGTTCTTAGGTACCAGGAGTCTTTCTGTATGATGGATCGGAAAGTTAGCATGTTGAAGCTTGATATTGAAACGGAAGAGTTAGGTAATACAAACATCATTGTTTTCCTGACGGATCTCTTCGAGCACATCACAGCCTGGAGCTCCGGGAGCTGTAAAACAAACCGAGGAGACTGCATTGTTTCAGTTTGCTGAGGTATAATGCCTGAAATACGGTGAGGGAGGATGGGAGGAAGCAAGGAACCAGCAAGAGTTGTCACTGAATGGCTAAGCACCCTGTCTTATAAGGCATTCCCATCAGTAGATGTCTACCTTCATGACAGCATTGTGTTAAGAAAATTGGGGGGGAATAACCAGTGATTGGACGAGATGTTGGCCCGTTCTACCAGCTGTAGCATACACAAAAGATACCGGGCTTGTGACTATTACCTGGCCTTCCATACCAAAAAACCACTGCAGATGTTTTTTTCCAAATGGCCTTTTAATTTACATCTAGGAAAACAACAAATAAAAGACACTCTGAAATGACACTATGCACTGCCCTTGGAAGAGGCTGCAGCAGTGCAAAATGGCAACTGCCCTACAGGCAGGAATCCTTCGAAAAAGAAGCTTGCAGGTCGAAGGAAGCTTATCACAACACCTACAAGGATATTTAGGAGCATCATTAGGTGGTGACCTAGAAAGCCTATAAATTACCCTTAAGTTTGTCAGTTGTCCTCCTTTCTCCATGTATTGAAAATTTGGAGTTCTTAAAGATTGCTTTTAAGAATTTCTTCTCCCATGTGTTTAATGAATTGATTTTCCACACCTATGTGTGGAAATGTACTGTTCTTGCCCATTTGGGGGAGTCTGGTCCTGCTTACAGAATCAGTGATGCTAAATGTATATTCAGGGTGTGTCTGAGGAGACTGGGACTGGAGCTGGTGCTATCGTGGAAGAGCATAACGAGGTGAAAAGATACCCTGTTCGTCATTCCGTGTACTTACAGAGGTTTGACTACATACAACATTCTTCCTCCTGTTAAATGTTAAGGTAATTGTGTACTGTGTGTTTTTAGCTTGGCTAGGATGGGCCTTGATATATTTCTTAGGAGGTTCAATTAAGAAAAAAACCAATTTAGTGATTCAGGTGCTGTAAAATACCGAAATGCAAACACCCTTATAAAAGGTACAGTAGCGTTAATATCTCTAATCATGAAGATGTTTGCATATGTGCCACCTTTTCTTTAAAGTTACAAGTTATTGGAAAGTTCTTTTGAGAAAATTGGTGGAATTGAGCAGGATGAAGCCGTGTACTGAAGCCAACCTTTTAAACCCAGTAAAAGACATAAGCTGGAGAACATTTCCTGTGAATTTTATTGCAAAGTCTTGCATGAGTGAATCTGCTAACTTAGTTGCAAAAATCTTAGCCATCTTACATTGTAATTAAACAGCAATTTTAGATATCTGCAGAGTTGAACAGGGTATGAATTGCCTTTACTACAACATGTTCAAATCGTCTTTTAAAACCTGACTTTCAAAATTTCACAGAACCTAAAATCAGTTCCTCTCCTAAATGAACAAACAAAAAACCTGAAAGTTGTCATATGGATGTGGCAGTGCATTGAGTTGCATACCACTACGCTGAGCCAGCTCATTAGCCATCTAGCCATCCAGCTGGCCTTGGACATTGCTGAACGAGAAAAGTGGCCAGTACTTTATCTCTATACTGACTCATGGATGGTGGCAAATGCCCTGTGGGGGTGGTTGCAGCAGTGGAAGCAGAACAACTGGCAGCGCAGAGGTAAACCCATCTGGGCTGCCGCATTGTGGCAAGATATTGCTGCTCGAGTAGAGAACCTGGCTGTAAAAGTACGTCACATAGATGCTCACGTACCCAAGAGTCGGGCCACTGAAGAACATCAAAACAACCAGCAGGTGGACCAGGCTGCTAAGATTGAAGTGGCTCAGGTGGATCTGGACTGGCAACATAAGGGTGAATTATTTATAGCTCGGTGGGCCCATGACGCCTCAGGCCATCAAGGAAGAGATGCAACATACAGATGGGCTCGTGATCGAGGGGTGGACTTGACCATGGACACTATTGCACAGGTTATCCCTGAATGTGAAACATGCGCTGCAATCAAGCAAGCCAAGCGAGTAAAGCCTCTTTGGTATGGAGGACGATGGTTGAAGTATAAATATGGGGAGGCCTGGCAGATTGATTATATCACACTCCCACAAACCCGACCCGGTAAGCGCTATGTGCTCACCATGGTGGAAACAACCACCGGATGGCTGGAAACATACCCTGTGCCCCATGCCACCGCCCGGAACACCATCCTGGGCCTTGAAAAGCAAGTCCTGTGGCGACATGGCACCCCAGAAAGAATTGAGTCAGACAACGGGACTCATTTCCAAAACACCTGGGCCAAAGAGCATGGCATGGAGTGGGTCTATCACATCCCCTACCACGCACCAGCCTCCGGAAAAATCGAACGATACAACGGACTGCTAAAGACTACGCTGAGAGCAATGGGTGGTGGGACATTCAAGCATTGGGACACACATTTAGCAAAAGCCACCTGGTTAGTCAACTCTAGGGGATCTGTCACTTGAGCTGGCCCTGCCCAATCCAAACTCTTACGTTGCTTTTGCTCAAGGACCTGGGTGCACTTGGTGGGTGATGCGAAAGGATGGGGAAGTCCGGTGTGTACCTCAAGGGGATTTAATTTTGGGTGAAAATAGCCAATGAACTGAGTTTTATGATGTCGATTGTTATATGATATTGTATATCATTATTTCTATGGTTGCTATCAATGGTATAGCAGTGAAAATCACCCAGATTAATGAAGAATGAACTAACTTGGACGAAACCGAGCAAAGTGCAACAATGATAGAACTGGACGAGTGCAGCAATACTGAAATGAGAACTGGCTTCAGGATGCAACAGCCCAACACCGCACACCATCTCTCCCGCCCTGAAAGACTGTTATGACAGATGGAGCCCAAAGTCGTGGACTAAATGAACTCTGGACATTTTAGAGGGATGGCCCATAGACTAAGGGAATGATATCTGTGAGTGCATATATATATATGTATATATAAAAAGAAAGATAGTGGTGATTAATTGAAATGTATCGAAAAATGTGAGACCTAGGCATGACGTAAGTGGTGTAGAATAAGGGGTGGATACTGTCCTGGTTTTGGCTGGGATAGGGTTAAATTTCTTCCTAGTGCTGTCTTTTGGATTCAGTATGAGGAGAATGTTGATAACACACTGATGTTTTCAGTTGTTGCTAAGTGCCCTCCTAGTCCAAGGACAGCTCCCGTGCCTACTGACTCAGCTAGGTACACGAGATGGGAGGGAACATAATCAGGACAGCCAGCCCAGCTGGCCAATGGGGTATTCCATACCATGTGACGTCATGCTCAGTATATGAATGGCAGGCGTGATCCAGGAAGGGCCGATCGCTACTTGGTTATCGGTCAGCGTGGGTGGTGAGCAATTGCATTGTGCATCACTCATTTTGTCTATTCTATCATTATTATTATTATTTTCCCTTTTCTGTTCTATTAAACTGTCTTTATCTCAACCCACGAGTTTTTCTCATTCACACCCTTCCGATTCTCTCCCCGTCCCACCGGCGGGGGCGGAGAGCGAGCGGCTGCGTGGCATTTGGCTGCCTGCCAGGTTAAACCACGACAGGCACATTGGAGTGCCTGTATGAATCATCCAATGTTAGGTAGAAGAGGTGCTTCGAAAGTTAATTAGAAACTGGAGAGGACAGTTTTAAAGGTTAATGCGTTTTTTCTTGTGTGCAGTCTGGAAGGGGTTGTATTTTTTGGTTGTTTTTTCAGTGTCTGGAAACAAGGGACAGGAATCAGGAAGATTGCACCTTGATTTCATTTAGGTTGTTCCAGGAGAAAGTACTGAGAATGCTAGAGAACCTCTTTAAGCTTCCTCCCCCCGCCCCCGCTATTCAAGCTGCTTGTGCTCTTCCAAATATAAGGGCTTTCATTTGCACAGGGTGTCTTTGTCAAGTTTGGCAAAAACCCCGTTCCTTACTGTGCCACTTCTTACTGGCTCCTGTCTGTATGAACGCATTACTGCATTTAGTAAGCTAAATTATGGTAAGCAATTTGCAGTAGGCTGCTGTCGGCAACGTACAGCGCTACAAAAAGAAAAGAGGGAGGGAGACAAAGTAGTTATTTAGCCGGTAGCCGGTAGACCTGTGAAGAACTGTGAAGTGTGCTGTGGTCTGGTGCGCCTGGAGACTTTTGGCAGCCGTCCCAGCTCAGTTTTGGGTGTTCTTCATATGTTCCCTTTCTCTTCGCCGCCTTTGCAGCAGGGTGGGTAGGAGTGCCTCTTTGTGAAGACAGCGATCCCATTGAGTAGATTTGTCATTTAAAATGGACACCTTTACCCCAGGAGTACAAGCCCCCTGTCACTCAGAAACAGCTCATTATATGGAGGTGTAGCATGCGATTCTTTCTTCCTTACAACCTCGGTTAGCCTTTCATCTGTCTGCCTGTCCCAACAGGCAGCCTTTCATCTGTCTGCCTGTCCCCCGACTTGCTATAGTCGTCAATTAAAACTGTTGAGGTTATGGCTAACGAGGCCTGCGCAGTGGCTTGCCACAACAGATGATGAAAATGTCAGGAGTAAGACTTTGTTGGGTCCTGCCGGCGCGCAGGCAGGTGCACTGGTCTTCCAAGATGGTGTGATATCCCCATAAAAGTTTGGTTTTTTTTAATTTTGCAGTGTTGCCAAGTTACGCTCTTGGCTTTCTCATTCTGCTCTGATCTTGCAGATACTTGGTCCTTCTTTTGTCCTTCTCATTTGTACCTTTATGGAGAACTATTACATAGGACTGGTTTCTGAGCAGTGGGCTGTGTTCCTTAGCATGGTGGCTGTTTGCAAGCTGTCTGCTCAGGTGGGCTGGTTGCTGTCATCCTGCTTGCCATGGGAGGGAAACAGAGCAAATGAGACCCCTTGCGTTCTTGGTCTTACTGGACATGCGTTTGGCAAACGCGAACAGATGGTGGTGACTGCTTCGTTGAAAAGAAACAAGAGTGCCTCTTGGATTTACTTACTGAGCTCTCATCCGTTATTAAACCAAGGAAATGCTTCCGGAGAGTGGAAGCAATAAAATTGCTAGTTTAACCATCTTAAAAACAAAATGAAGCCAAAAACCCCAAACTCTTCACTTTCATCTGCTTTTCTGAGGTTTTTCTCTAAGTGATGTAATCAAAAAAAAAAATCAGATGCAGCATGCAACAAGGTAGAATTTTCCTTGCTAGTCCAACAGGTTATTAGCATTTAAGAAAAATGCATGCTTGAGAATGGTTTTGCTGTGTTCTCACATACTCACTTTGAGCAGGCTTACAGGCAACCCTTTCTGTTTGTTTCTGTGCTGAATAGAAGGTGTGAATCCAAAACTGTTGGTCAGAATGCCTTGAAATTGGGAGTGTGAGAGCTAGTCAGTATCTTATCTCCCACCCTTCCCTTAGATAAAGTTGTAATCTTCCCAGGTACAGCCATTACGTAAAATAGATGACTATATTTGAGGTTTGCCTATACACTGAAATTATTAAGTATCTCTGCTGAAGTGAAATGCCTATTCTGGGGGAGAAATGGAAAAGTGCCATGGCACATGCTTCTTATGCAAACTAGAGTGTAATACAGTAGATAAAATGCTGACCTGCATTGTAAAAAAGGTAGCACTTTGATCCTAATGATCCCCAAGTTAAACCTCTACATAAGAAGGGGCTATTTGTGCTTGTGCTGCTGCAGGTTCTGGTTATTCTGATTAAAACTAGAAGATGGTGTTAAAACAGGGAACGGGATCCGTAATCTCGCTGAGAGCTGATGGATCAGCCATCCTCTTACTTCGGACATTTGGCCAGCAACTTTGACAGAATGAATTCTAAGTTCATATCTCTTGCAGTTTCTTTTTTTGAGTATGAAGAGATTTTTTTTGCTGAAGTGAAATGTTGGCTTCCTCTCTTTCTATTAGTACTACATGGATCTCGCTTGCATTTTGTTAGGAGCACCCATTCTCTTGTCAAAACTAAATTCTTTACGCTTTCCTCACATTGTGCGTCAGGAGGCAAGATATGCCTGCATGTTCTCAGGTTATACTTCCATGTGTGGGTGTGTTTCTGTCTCTTTTCTGCCATTCATCTTGCACTGAAAAAATCATGAGGAGCTGAGAATGTATTACAGTAGAAAGAGAAAAAGTTGAGGTGCTCTTTCTGCAAAGTGCAGTGTACGAGATCACTTAACTCCAGTGGGGTCCTGAGTAGGTTCACTGAACTGTCTCAAAGCAAAACTAGGATTTTGAATCATTTTAGTTCAATATTAAAAAATATTATGAATGCATATTCAAGTATTATTCACCGTATTTCAAATAGCTTGCAGTAAAATGGATGTTCTGGGATTTTGTGTAATGAATCTTCTTGACAATTGAAAAGTAAGCTGTTCAAATAATCTCGTTCAAAAGAAAGATATTAAATATAAAGAGAAAGGCTAAGCTGATAATTTTTGCATCTGAAAGATCATGGTCATAAGCATGACTTTTGTGATGAAGCAGATGCCACGGAAACACCGCTGGTCTTGTCCCTAATCTTAGGGCTTTTCAAGGCTTCCAGGTCAAATACTACCATGCAATGCCGTGCCAAAAAATATCAAATATGAGAAATAATGATTGATTCTTGCGTTGGTGAACTCCTAATGCTGCACTTGGAAGCAAGTCAGAAAACTTCGGCTGCAAAAGCAATTCCCTGACGTGCAGTGGTAGTTATTCACTGAGCGTCAGTTATTCACTGACGTTATTCCAACGTCTATTTAGAAGGCTAGGTTGGATCTCCAGATGTAAGGTCTTATTTCCTTTTTCTACCTAAAGAAAGTGAAACAAGCAGTGCCTGTGAGGACGAATAGTCCTCTTCTATATCTAACCAAATGAGAAATATTGCCTGGGCTTTCTGAGAGAATTTTGTTTAACCTTGACCACCACAGTTCCTGTTTTTAAGCAACAGGTATGTCTTGTTCACTTTGTCACATAAAACACACGGCCTGATAGAATATTGGCTGTGGACAATACAAAGATAGAAGAGAATCCATGAGCCTAATCTAAGGAAGAAATTCTGTACATGCTTGTATCCTGCTGACTTCTAAATGCCTGTAAAGTCTTTCTTGGATGGGATTGCTTCTCTGAAGTAGGGCCTTCTGCCAGAAAGATCTAAAAGTAACTGATTTCACCAACTCCTCCATTTTTTCATTGTTTTTCTCCCTTCCTTTCTGTCTTCCCTGTGTGCCACTGAACTCTTTTCTCCTCTGTTCATTTAAAACCTAGATCTCATCAAATACTTCCCGGTTGTCAAGTCCTGAGCCAGTAAAGCACTGTGGGAAGTCGGTACTCTTCCAGCTGGCAGAGTTATACCCGTTAGCGTCACAATGGGAAGATGTGTGTGTCTTCGTTCCCACAAACCATTCTTCTTTTGGAAAAGAAAGATTGCTAAAAAGTAAATATTCTATGGCAATGGGTCGATTTTAATTTGTTTTATTTTGTTAGGATGCGAGTTGTGGATTTGGAACGACCTGAACCAAATTGCATACAAGCAAGCTTACTAGCTTAGCAGGAAAACTGTTCCAGCTGAGCCAAACATTCATTAAGCTGAATCCTCAATTTAATTTGTGGTGTACTGACAGGACATTCAGCCTCGTCATGCTGTTGGCTTGCCTGCGAACTGTGACGAGTCCTAAGACGGTTAGAGAATACTGACCCCCAAAGGTGGTAAGCATACAGCATACAGGTCTGCAAACGAGGCACCTGCACGTATTGCAGGAAATGAAAATGGCACATTGTGCAAAATGATAGAGCTGGGTTTGGAATGGTTTTTTGAATTACCAGCTTTTTTTACACCATCAGAATTAAACAAAAGTAACATCTTATTCTTGCAATGTGATGAGCATGAACCGTGAAGGGTCAATATAGTCTTACGGGTGTGACTTTGTGTTGGGATGTAGGAGCCCCAACTTTGCTCTGCTGTGCTCCGCATTACCGTGTTGTGTGGAGTTGTTTCTGCTGCTTTGCTCTTCCTTGGGGTTGTCTCTGTAAGGTAATTAGATGTCCAGCACAAATGGTGCCTACTAGTGGTTGGGGCCTCTGGATGTTTCCAAACAACAGGTAATAATCACTCGGTGTAAACACTCTTTAAAATCATTCCCTGCTTTTTCTGAATGAGCATGTGCAGGATCATAAACTTCGCAGGCATTCTCAGTTCTCAGGTAAGTACTTGATTTTTGCAGTCTACAGATCAGTGCCTACTAAATTACATTCAAAATTTGGAAAATAGTTTGGAGTGCTGCGTACTAAAACTTCCCCAGGATGTTAGGTGAATAAAAATGGAGAAACAAGAGCAGAGGGAGCATATGCCCAGAAATGTAGAGGAAGTGGAGTTACGGTTCGTTATGTATGGTGGGTTCATGTTCTTGCCTGCTGCTTCCCCAAGCAGCTGCCGTTGACGACACTGAGCATTCCCAGGAGGAAATCCCTGCTGCCCGCAGTGAGCACAGTGGACGAGCCCGGGATTAGCAGGTGGTTAAATCCTGTGGCAACTGCTGTAGTGCTAGGAAAAGGAAGAGCAAAGTAGCATATAGCCAATAGGGGAAGGTGAGCAGGAGAAAAGGACTGACTTTACGCTTATAGATGGCTGTATTACGCTGGCAAATAAGCTGTAACAGTAGTTTTCAGCTTCCTATAGGAAATCACAGCCAGGGTCTGCTGCCTGACAGCCAGCCTTTTAGGCTGGTGAGTTTTTTCAGTTTTGGATTGTCTCTGGATTGAATGTTGACAAGTGGCTTTTGTTCGAAGTCTCGGAGTGCTTGCCTGCTGTCCCCATGAAACAGGTGGAGCCCACCCAGCCCTCCTGTAAGGTCCTGCACGGGCGAGCGTGCCTGAGCCGAGCCCCTGATGAACGTGAGCACCGGTCTCAGCACCAGCTGATGTGTGCAGGAGCCCCGTCTCCTGTGGCTGGGAGAGCTCACTGCCTGCTCCTGATCCTCCATCAGCTCTCCCAGCAGGCTGCACAGCCTTAGCCCGTACGTTTGAGAAAGAACAGCAAGTGCAGAAGATTAGCAGAATGGCCTTTTTATTTTCTGCTGCGAAAGCCCTGTTGTGAGGGGCCTGCAGCCCAGCGGGAGCCAGCAGCTCTGTGCCACTGTGCCTCTGGCATCCACCCCGGCGGGAGGAGGGCTGGGTCAGCATAGGCTCCTGCAGCAGAGCTTCCCATCCAGGCAGCCGTTCCGCACACCTGGCTCGACATCGGCCGCCTCGTCAGCCGGTGTCGCTCTGCTTGTTAGTCCTAGAATCATAGAATCATAGCATCATTAAGGTTGGAAAAGACCTCTAAGATCATCGAGTCCAACTGTCAACCCAACACACCATGCCCACTAAATCATGTCCCTAAGGGCCTCATCTACACGTCTTTTAAATACTTCCAGGGATGGTGACTCAACCACTTCCCTCGGCAGCCTGTTCCAAGGCCTGACCACTCAGAAAAGAAATTTCTCCTAATGTCCAATCTAAACCTCCCTTGGCGCAACTTGAGGCCATTTCCTCTTGTCCTATCACTGTTACTTGGGAGAGGAGACCACCACCCACTCGCTGCAGCTCCTGACCCCACAAGCGGTATTGCAGCACATCCTGTTGTCAGAAGAGCTGGAATTCCCACCAGGGTGTAGGTCAGCGTGTGCTTGGCGTCACTTCCTTGGTGAAGTGATTCCCCAGGCGAACCTGGGGACTTGAAGCTTTGCTCTGCCTTGCTAGGTTTCCCCTTTTTAACTTAATAAAGACCACTAAACCATTCCAGCCCACCTTTCCTTCTTGATACCAGCATGATTGGACCCACAGAGCGTTTGTTCTCCACTAGATGCAGTTAAACTCCTGCAGCTCTCTCTGGTAACAGGCACCGCTGAAGAAACTGTTTTAAAAGTCTCGTGTCTTGCTGAGGTTCAGTCCAAAGTGGTTGTCCTCTTCTGTGGTGTGCTGGGTCCATCCAACTGACTTCATTTTTCTTGTTCACAAAGGCAGGTGACAGCTGCTCAGTCTGGAGTGAGACCGGTAGCTAATTCAGCGGGGTGTTGAATTCAGCATTTTCAATATGAGTTGAGTGCATTTCCCAAAGGAGTTCTGTCTTACCCCATCCTTGTTCAGCATGGGGTAAAGACGCTATGTAATGCACATTACTGCTGTCCCTGAGAGCACCTTGGCTGGTTTTGCTTTAATTGCATACTATGACACTGCAGCCTTAAAATCAGGGCTAGCAAGAACGTTCCAATCCCCAGCTGCAAGCGTTACACAAATACCAATAACTGATATAAATGAGCAGTATCAGGGCAGCGAGTCAGGTCTTTTAAATCCTCGCTTTCTCACTTCGTAGGTTTTTTATTTTTCTTTTATTCAGTTTAAGACTTGAGTTACAGCTAAACCAGTTTCTCATCTGCTATGTCAGACTTGTGTTCTGTTACACGACATCTTGCGCTTGGTTCCTTCTTGCATTGTAGATGGAGGGGCAACGAAGACTACATGTGCTCTGCAGCCCTGCACAGCAGGGTAAACTGTCCGCGTGAGGCAGGACGCAGGAACAACCACAAAACCACGAACGAAATGCAAAGAGTAAATTTATTTTTGTTACCTTGCCAACCGGGGGATCCCCGAAGCAGCGCCTGGGCAGAGCCACACAAGCAGGGACACCGGCACCGCGGAGCTCAGTCCATGCTAGAGGATTGCTGAACCTGCTGTTTTCGCCTGTTTTTCAGGATTCGCGCAGGTGTAGTTTACCACTGTGCTTTGATCTTTCCCGTAGCAGGGCAGGAATCTCAAGCCTGTTCGATAGGGTGCCTCTAAGTCTATCACAGGCCTATGTTATCTAAAGACAGATGTTCTACTTGTCCAACACACAAGGCTAAAGAACAATTAGAATGATACATGTGTTTTTGTACACCCCAGCTGCAAGTCACGGGAGCGTGTTTACAATCCTCCTCACCAATCTTCCATTATTTTCCCACAGGTGCAAAAGCCCCGCTGAGCCCCAAACCAGAACTGGCGAGCCCTGAAGGGCACCGAGCTGCTCCCAGCGCTGTCACCGCCAGCGGGGCAGGCAGTGGCAGGGGGTGACCCCCCTGTCCCCTTCCCTGGGAGAAGCAGCCCTTTGGTGGGGGAGCCAGGACAGACAGGTCCCTGCAGGACTCACGGATACGGCCCCATGCAGAAAGCGGCACTGATCCCCTGGGTCAAGGACAGACCTGGGGGGTCGGTGGGGAGGACGGACACACACAACAAAAAGGGCTGCAACGCCTTTGTCTTGAACACGAGCAGCGTCCCCTCCAGCGGGGACAGGGCTCCGTGCAAAGCCCTTAAAACCCTGAAGACAATCACGCCCTTCCTCAGGTCCCACCGCACTCAGCTCCGGAGCTTGGCTTTGCCTCACTGCCGCAGCAAAATAACCCCAAATAACCCCAAATAACCCCAAATAAACAGTGCCAAGGGAGGGAGCTGCAGGCCAGGCAGGGATGCTCCTCTCCTTGTCTGGCTGCACCTTGGTCAGCTGCAAGACCAGGAAGGGAGGAAAAAATAAAATGAAAAATGCACTGCACCAGCCAGAAAGCGCCTGGAAACCTCATCCCTCTTTATTGCCCATTTCCCATCTGAGCTCCACAATGTGGGGCCAATGCAGCCAATGGCGCCTTTGGGAAGCGGCATCACCTTTCCGGGTCTGGCTTGCAGAAGGTGCAGGGTGAGGTCCCCGTCGGGGCAGTCCCCCAGCGCCGGGGGTCAGCGGGGCTGAGTCCCACCTTAGGGCAGTCCCGGTGACGCAGCTGGGGCGTGGGAGCCGCTCTTGACCCCAGGCAGGCACAGTGCTCTTCACAGCACGCACGGCGCAGCTCCCAGTGCCGCTGCTGCTCAGCGTCTCGCCTCGCATGCTGACCCACCCCGAGCGTCGTCCTGGACCCAAAACTCCTGTCCCCTGGAGCAGCTGCACCACCACCACCCGCAGCTCTTGGGGGCCACAGAGAGTTATTCTGCTCGAGAGAAGGAGGAAAACAAAAGAAAAATCCCAGACGCCGAACTTCAGGGCTGACCAAAAGTTAAAGCATATTATTAAGGGCATTGTCCAAATGCCTCTTTAAACACCGACAGGCATGGGGAATCGACCACCTCTCTAGGAGGCCTGTTCCAGGGTTTCCGCACCCCCTTGGTAAAGAAACGCTTCCTCATGTCAAGTCCGAACCTCCCTTGGCGCAGCTTTGAACCATTGCCAGGCGTCCTGTCCCCGGATCCCAGGGAGAAGAGATCAGCACCTCCCTCTCCACGTCCCCTCAGGAAGCTGCAGACGGCAACGAGGTCGCCCCTCAGCCTCCCTCTCTCCAAATGAGACAAACCCAGAGTCCTCAGCCGCTCCTCAGAGGACATGCCTTCCAGCCCTGCCACCAGCTTGTTGCCCTCCTCTGGAAACATTAAAGTACCTTAACATCCTTCTAAAATGGCGGGGCCCAATTTACGGGATTGCATTCCTGTACTATGTTCCCCCCCAGTAAGGGAATGCAATTAGTACAGCTATAGCTAATTGTTTCAGGATGTGCTATGTCAGCATTCATTTGCCTTACACAGCCTTTGCAGAGAGGAAAGCATGGTCTTAAAATGCACTGGCTACCAGTTCATTTTCAAGCATAACTCAAAGCATAGGTTTGAGCTCATAAATCCCATGTTGTTTGAAAGCTTTGCTACTTAAAGGCAGGGGGCACTCATGGCCGGGCAATTGGTCTCTCGCCTCGCTCTGCCCTGCGGATCTATCAGATCCACGTTTGGGCACGTACAAGGGCCTGTCTCGTCACACTCAGCTTGCATCAAAATGTTGAGATTCTTTAACTGAATAGACATAGTTTGGCAGCTTTCTGCACTCATTGCACCAGTTTTCCAAGCTAATTACCATGTGTGTGCTAGAAGATTGTTCTTCATAGTTTCTTTTATTAATTAAAAAAAAAGAAGTTCCTTTGCATCTGAATAGCGTCCTCAGTAATTTCCTCACACCGACGTTCTCAGGTGGTTTCAGGTGGGTGTATAAAAAGCAAAATCTTCAGTGCTTCTTTGCAGCTATCTTACAGGAACATAGGGACTCTTTAAAGACAGGTTACTGTCGGATGGCCACCTGGCCAGCCACCTCCTTACCCATATCAGCATTATCAGCCACAACCTTCCTCTTCACTAAATGCCTGCAGAATTCATTTACAAACTCAGCGACCTTTATTCACGCGCCTGGAAAGAAAAGCACATCCCCACAGACAGCAGTGCCATGAACTGCGTCGCACTGACCCACCAGTGTTCTGTCTCTGGTAGCTTTTTCAGTGTCTGGGCTGATTTGGCACTTTCTCCAACGAAACTTCCAAAATGGAAGCTCAGTTAATGCCAGCTGTGGTTATTTTCCTCCCTAGGAGGCAGACACCCATTCTGAAAACAACGAGGCTGACGCCACCAGCTTCAGGTTCAGAGCCCACCCACACCGCGCGTCCGTTGCGCAGCCGGCCAGTGGAGGGCTGGATCTGCTGGTCATGACTGCGTGGAGCTGGACTCCAGCAGGCAACTGATGGGTGAAAGCCTCATTAACACATCTCTCAGGCTCCACCCTTCATGCTTTGATGTCATCAGATGAACAAAACAGTGAAGTGCACAGCCAGGTCAATTTAGATTGCAGAAAACCATCGTTCAAGACATCTAGGTTTCCTTGTCTACATCATATTCTGGATTTCGTGGCACCCATGAGCCAGAAAAGGCTGTATGCATGCTCTCAACATCTCTGCAAAGTTCATGCAGGGGGAACTGAACCCCTTTTTTTCTCCTCTGGCATCACCACAACCAAATGAATGTGTATGGTTCAAATGTCTTTATTTACGTACTCTGAACGTACACACCATTTTTGGCACTAATGTACAAAATGACAAGAGTAGTACCTACCTTACTCTTTCAGTACTCAAAATACTAAATCCTACAGGAAAAAGAGATTTGCCAGGGTTTTAGATAAGATCTGAACATCTTCCCACCAACTGAGGTAGGCAAGTGACTCTCAGAAAGGTTAAAGTCTGAGCTCTGAAAGTTTTACCCTGCGGCTGCAGTGCATTTTGTATCCCGTATAAACACGGCTAACTGCGCAGCTTGGTTTCAGTGGGAAAAGGGGATGTGATGGCCATAGCAGCACTGGACAATTTTAACAGTTTGGAAGAGTCGTCGTTTGCCTCGCTGTGCTTTGGGCACGGATCCAAATGTTCTAGGTCTGAAAATGACCAACGTGTCCATCACACCAGTGTAACCTCCCCTCACGTGTTTTTCAAAGCCTGTGCTATCTCCATGACGGTCTATTGGCACCGTCCGTCCCAGCCCGTGGCTCTGGTTACACTGTGGCTGCGGCTGCCGAACTCACCCCCCTGCGCCCCCGGGGAAGGGTTTGTGTCCAGCCAGACCAAGTCCCTGGCCCTCCTTGCTGCGTGGCCTCCTGGATGTTGGGTCTGGCACAGAGAGGGGACGGCTCGTAGGGGTGGTCTCTGGGCTGCAGGGTTGGTTTCTGCCACGGCCTGAGAGAAGAGGAACAGCACTGGGTTGTCCTTGGGAGCCGAGGGGCAGAGGACGCGTCAGGGACGCCCAGCAGCAGTGCCCAGTGCATGGCCACCAAGGGCAGGGACAGCCCCCCGGACCCCCGGGCACAGGGGCTGCCTTGCGCCCAGCACCCAAAGGCCTTCCTCCGAAGGGTGCTGGGCGAGGGCTGGCGGGCGGGGCTGTGGCGGGCGGGGCTGCACACGGGGGGCCCCGTCACCCCCGTGTCACAGTGCCACCGCCCGGCAACGCAGCAGTCACAATGCCCCAGAGCAGGGTAAAGGGGGCATCCTGCTGTGTCCCGCTGCCAGCCTGCCCGGCTTCGCCGTCAGGACAGAGCTGGCCCGGGGGCAGCCCGAAGACGTCCGAGAGGAGGCCTTGAGAGCCGGTGGAATTCCCTGGAGGGGCTGAGGGAGGAAGGCTGGAGGCTGGACGAGGCTCCTGGAGGTTCTCCGCTGCAAGGCAGCTCCCGGCGGGGCCACGTTCAAAGCTCCTCTGATGGACGGAAATCCTCTGCAGCTGGATAGCAGCAGCAAGACCAAGGGAAGGCCTTCCTGAGGAGCACTGCAGAGCTCGCCGTCCTCGTCCATCCCCCGCGGAGCCAGGGGCAGCGGCCGTAAGAAATGGGACGCAGAGATGTTGCAAGGGGTCCCAGCGCTTTGGGGCACCCACTGGTGTCCTGCCAGGCGTGGGAAGGGTTCTTGCCCGCGAGGTCGATCGGGCTGCGGGCGTTTTGCCACTCTCGGAAGCCCCTGAGTTGGCTCCAGGCTGAGGGGGAACAGGGGTTGGGCATCTTCTGGGAGGCATAAGCAGCCTGTGGGACGAGGAGGCAGGTCTTGCTCGCATGCTCAGGGAAGAGCCGATCGCCAGCTTTGGGGTCAGGAAGGAATTTTCCCCCGGGGCAGATCGGCACTGGTCCCCGGGGGTTTTTTGCCTTCCTCTGCAGCATTGAGCACGACCACTTGTCAGGGCTCCTCCGGTCCCTTTTGGCTAGGTTACTGCCTGCTGCTCACGCACCACGAAGATGTCCTCTTGTGCCCTGCATCTGGGGAGGGAAAGGATAAATGAAATCATGAAATGAAAGAATGAAATGAAAGAATGAAATGAAATGAAAGAATGAAATGAAATGACACTAAATTAAAGAAAGAAATGGAATGAAACTAAATTAAAGAAATGGAATGAAATGAAAGAATGAAATGAAATGAAAGAGTGACATTGAAGAATGAAATTACATGAAATAATGAAATGAAAGAATAAAATAATGAAATGAACTATGAAAGAATGCATAGAAAATGAAATGAAACGATATGAAATGCAAGAAAGAAATGAAAGAATGAAATGAAAGAATGAAATTATAAAATGAAATGAAATAAATAATGCAACGAAAGAATAAAATAAAAGACTGAAAGAATGAAATGAAATTATGAAAATACATGAAATAATGAAATTAAATGAAAAAATGAAATAATGAAATGGAACGAAAGAATGAAAGAATAAAATGAAAGAATGAAATGAAATGAAATGAAGATGGAAATGAAATGAAAGAATAGAATGAAAGCATGAAAAAGAGAAATGAAAGAATTTATTCCTTACTTATTTCTTATTTATTTCTTGTCATTACTTCATTCTTTAATTATTTCATTCTTTCATTCTTTCATTTCATCATTTAATTTCATCACATTTCATTTCATTGTTTCAATATTTTGTTCTTTCCCCCATTTCATTATTTCATTCTTTCCCCCATTTCATTATTTCATTCATTTCATTTCATTTCATTCTTTCATTTCATACTTTTCATTCTTTCATTTAATTTAATTTAATTTAATTTCATTTCATTTCATTCTTTCCATTCCTTTAGCTTCATTTTTATTAAATTTTTTAATTTCATTTTTTCATTTCCTTTCATTTTTTAACTTAATTTAATTCTTTAATTTCATTTCATTTCACTTCACTTCATTTCATTTCTTTCACTTCATTCATGAAATGATGAAATGAAAGAATGAAGTAATGACAAATAATGAAAGAAGGAAAGAATGAAAGAATGACAAGAAATAAATGAAATTAAATTAAATGAAAGAATGAAATAAAATGATGAATGAAATGATGAAATTAAATGAAATAATAAAATGAAAAAATGAAAAAATGAAAGAATGAAATGAAGTAATGAAAGAATGAAAGAATGAAAGAAAATGAAATGAAAGAATGAAATGAAATGAAATGAAACAATGAAATAAAACAAAATGAAATGAAAGAATGAAATAAAACAATGAAATGAAAGAATGAAATAAAAGAATGAAATGAAATGAAATGAAGGAATGATGAAATGAAATGAAATGAAATGAAATGAAATGAAATGATGAAATTAAATGAAGTAATAAAATGCAATGTAAAGAAGCGAAATGATATAATGAAATGTAATAATGAACTGAAAGGAAATCAAAGAATGAAATGAAATGAAAGAAAAAATGAAGGAAACGAAATGAATGAAATGAAATGAAAGAATGAAAAAATGAAAGTAAACAATGAAATAATGAAGTAATGAAATTA